>NW_004949100.1:25602587-25614637 GCF_000317375.1 Microtus ochrogaster | reverse complement strand
GGCTTTGTGGGAGCCTAGGCAGTTTGGATGCTCACCTTACTAGACCTGGATGGAGGTGGGTGGTCCTTGGACTTCCCACAGAGCAGGGAACCCTGATTGCTCTTTGCTGTTTGGGCTGATGAGGGAGGGGGACTTGATTGGGGGAGGGGGAGGGAAATGGGAGGTGGTGGCGGGGAGGAGGCAGAAATCTTTAATAAATACATAAATAAAAAAAAGATTTGTATGTATTCTTAACTAGTGAGCCTTCTCTCCAGCCCCTAAAGCGCTCATGGGATACACCTGGGTTGCAATACTCTATTCATTTCTGCTGGCCTAATTCATTTCTGAATTTGTTCCTCTCTCCTGGACTGTTAAAGTAACCTTTTCCCTGCCTTCAGGTCCTGTGCCCCTGGTCACAACACTTTTCAAGTGTTTCTGTCTTTAAACACTGTTGCACAAAAGACCCAGATACTGGGCAAAAAAACACTCTGGGCTCCGGCTGGACATTTTAAGGAACCAAATCCCCACTGCTCTTTGTTGACTTTATTCACGGTTGAGCTAGATGTTGCTGGAAAATTTACTTAGACACAATTCCTGATTTCCAGTCAGGGATGACATCATGAGAGGACCTGGCCATCTCCCCCAAGCTAATGTTCTTTCCAGTCTCTTCTCTGGACTCTGAACATCCATCCTTAATATCACTAGATATCACATTTGGGAAGTACCTGGAATTCCTTCCCTCCACACCTTTAGGATTCCACCACGGTTTCTACCTCTTAAGTCCTGTCCCTCTCTGGAAAGGAGCAGCTCCTTCAGAGTTCTGCCTGCCCTTCCAAAGGTATCTGCCTTCCCTTCAGTGCTCATTGTGCGCCATACATCTTGGTATATATCTTTAGTTTTGAATTAGGGTTTTTTGCAAATCTCTATTTAATTTTCTCTTGGCCTTAATCTATGTGTACTCTGTTTTTACCTATCCCGTGATCTTAGGCAAAAGTTTATAAGTGGTCTTAGAAGTACTAGACACAGTTAAAGTAAATATTTTTCAAATAGTGGGAAATATTATTAATTCAGCAAAAGGTTGTTTATTATTTGTTAGGCATATTTTGAGACCTTGAGAATAATTAAATTCCAGCTGCATTGGAACTAATAGAGTGATGGATATGTGTAGGGAGACAAGATAGGGTCATGCTTCTTGGAAGCCTATGTAGTTAGAGAAGAACTGATAAAGGACATCCAGCTGAAGACATTTGTTTTGAATTCAAATGTTTTAACTGATTTGGTCAAGGTCAATGAACTTCCATTGTCTAGGCATTCACTTCACAGCTCTTCCTCTACTTCTGGTTGACCCCTAGCACAGAGCTTTGTAAGTTTCAAAAAAAAAAAAAAAGGTATGAAGTAAAAATTATTATTTGTGAAATGATCTGTATGAGTCCATCTGTGTTTTTTATGACCATCATTACAATGATTCAGTCATTCCATTTTCTTTCTTTCCATCTTCAAACTCCCAACAGTCACATGAACTCTGCATGCAGTTATGGATTGATCTACTCTTTTCTCTGGTTAATAAAGTGACTTTGAAACTTCCTAAGGTAAGAGGTGAAAGACAGAATCTTCACCTGTGTTTTCATCAGGTTCGTTGTTGCCTGAGCTCTCTTGTGCAGTGACTAAGGTGTTCTGAAGTGAATTGCATCAACTCAGCGTGTTCAGGATGCAGCACCCAACACCAGTGCCAGTGAGCTTGTGATATGCTCAATATGACTCCATTTTAGAGAAGCATATGTGTATTTATTTAGTCATAGGTAGACAGGATAAGTAAAGAGATGGTAAATACTTGTTGAAATGCCAAGTAGTATGTGTATGCCTTTTGGAGATCTGAACATGTAGAGATCAGGATAGATATATTTTAAAGAGTATCTTTAGTAGCATGGTCATTTTTAGAGAATTTTAGATAATATAGATTTATTTAAAAGGTTGGGAGGAAGCAAAGAAAGAAATGACAGACTAGCACATGAAGCTTAATTAACTATGGGGAGCCCAGTAGTGGGCAATAGACAGTTTTGCCTTAGTAGTTGGGTGGAGATTCTGACAGCATTTCTACATCATAACCATGACATTTGGGAAAGGTGGAACCAACTGCCTGGCCACAGCATGAGGAATTCTATCACTTGTTATAAGCCAGTGCTTAGGTCCCAGTGAACATAGTTTTTTATAAGCTACTCGAGGCAGGCCCCATATTGTTGCACAGTCTCTAGTACAACACTTTACACATACTAGACACTCAGTAAAGATTTGTGAAGTACATGGGCACACAGGGCTTCCATAAAGGCCTGATCCAAGGTTGTTCAGCTGGTTCTGACTCCCTTTCTATCGCCACGCAGAACTTATAACTCCCACAGTGTTAATAATGAGAACCCTTCAGGCATGTGTAGTATTTAGTATTTTTGTGTGTGATGTCAACTTTCATGTCATAATATACTATATGTTCAACCAGTTAAGTTACTGTTGCTGTGGGAATCATGGCTTTTTTTTTTTATACCCCAAATAAGCACTAGCCCTTCTGGTCTATTCGGAGGTGACACTGTACCCACTGCCTTTACACACTTAACTTCCTCCTCAGGTTTGGTCAATACATCCAGTTCCAAGTTTGTGTGCTTATTATATGACAGTTCTGGACTTGAATGGTTTTTTTTTTCTTAGTAATTCTGTGATAGCAATATTTCTAAACAATAGTTTGGTATCAGCTTTGCTTTGTTGGAGTGATTATGCTATGCCAATTCCAAGAAGGGAAGTCCATTTGAGTCAGTCTGGCCATGTGAGATGTAGGAACAACACCGTTGACCACATTTTCTCGTCTTGTCCAGTGCAGCCAGGAAGACGCGTCGTCTCTTCATTTCTCGAACTTCACTGTAACTCTTAGTAAACTAGAACTTGCCCTTTATTCTTCTTAATGGAAAGATTCTTTAACCAGAGTTCTGAAAAGTGAGGAAGGTATAAATATGTTTAGTTCTTATATTTTAATTGGTGAATGAAAGTCAAGGAAAGCTCCTGGTAGCTGAGTGAGGGGACAGGTGGGGGCAATGAAGTGGAGCCAAGTGCCTCTCTTCCTCCAGTTTCAGCTAGCACACTTTGAGGATGCCGGTTAAGCACACTGGTTAAAAAGATTGGCCTTAAGCCAGCAGGTATTTCTCTGCTACTTGACGCTTTCTGATACAGTCTCTTGGGGAAATCCTTTAAGTGTCTATCCCTTTCTAGATTGAGAGCCCCTTGTTGTTAAATGCTGACTTACTTACAAGGCTTTTACGTTATCTAGTGATCACCTGAACTGTCTGGTGAAGCAAGAACAACACTTTGCCCGTGTTGATTCTCCATCAGTAACTAGCATTAAACTCTTCACGTCCCCCGCTGCAGTCTTTCTCCAGATGCTGTCTTTATCTCTTCCATATACCCCACCCTAACTGCCCCCCAATCCCCAGCTTCTTCTTAGCATTTTCTTATCATATTCAGTCCTGGACTGAAGAACGAACATTTTTGGCCTGTTTCTCTTTCTCCCCGTAATTTCTAAATTGGTGCATTCAAACATGCTTACTGAAACAGAATAAAAATATAAAAATTGTCTGAAGTTTTGATTGCAGAGTCTCCAGAAGGTATTGGGGTGAAGGATATAGATCTTCCTGTTCCTGTTTCATGTTCCCTGGGCAGCGACTGATTTCTCCTCATGGACAATGCCGACTTTTCTTTTCCTTCTGTCTTCTAACGGATCAGTCTTTGGCAAACCAAAATGCCCCTGTCCGGCACTCTTTCTTCAGTCTGTAGATGAATTCATATGTGAACTGTCATCTTGCATTTATGTTTTAAGGGGGATTTTGTGATATTATGCTGGATTAGCCTTAAAAGCTAATTCAAGTAGCTTAATTTCATCTTTGACATATGAAAAAATGTTTTTGAATAGACAGGGTTTTTTTTTCCCACTTCTGACTCACATTACCTAGATCACTCTCTTTATTGGTTCTCCTTAAGACCTATATGTGTACATAGGTTTAAACAGTCTTTATATGGATATCAAAGCAAAAGATTCCCAAACTGTGACAAATTATATAAAAGAATAGTTATCACCACAGGTAATTTAGATGTTTTCTCTGTTTGGAGTTAGAGTTAATAACAGGGATATATTCATTATTGTTGTAGCTTTTATTGAATGGTCACCTACTGTTGCCTAGCCGGTACATAGCACACCAGGGATGGACTGATAGCCAAGAGAGTTTTTAATTCCTCACCTATTTTACAGTATAAGTTTGCATGCAAGTTACAAAGAAAAATTCCGAATTGTGATAAATACCAAAAAACAGATAAAAAAATATTACTAAGATAGTGAATTTTCAGAACATGATCCAAGAATGAAGCTATGCAAGGAGAAATCTGAGAGCTTGTGAAATCATTCCAAAGAAACAAGACAAAGTCTTGTCACCTCTGTTCCACCAAAACATGGGTTCATTCTCGTAATGTGCTTTGGTGCCCTTCTGAGGTATAGTACCTAACAGTGGATTTGCTTTAGATTATACGTTGCTACTCACTTTTACTATGCAAAAAGTTTCCAAGTACACGTTGGCTTTGTGACTGTATATAACCTAAATGCATATGACCTTGCTTAACTTTCAGAATATAAATTGTCTGATGCTCTGAATAAAGTTGGCTATAGCATGAGACTTTAGTCCACCTCGTTTTTAGGTTTTACTCTCCCAGGTTCTTGCTGCCAACTAGAGCTGTAACAGTGAGCTGCAAATAAACTTACTACATTGTTTGGATAAAATTTAAATCGGCTTATCCAGGATTCATGAGTTGAAAGCTTGGTCCTCAGTACTGTGATGTTCAAAAGCAGGAGAGCATTTAAGTTGTAGCTTAGAGAAAAATGTTAGGTCATTGGGTGTCTCTCGGAGGGATTAATGAAGTAATGTAGTAATTGTGAGAGCATTGTTGGTTCTCTTGAGAGTTGGTTATAATACAATAGCAAAGCTGACTCCTCCCACCTTCCTACTTCTTATTTTCTTATATGATTTTACCCCTCTATATATACCCCTCATCAAAATGCCGTGTACCATGAGATCTTTGCCAGTGTTGGTTTTTAACTCTCTATCTTTCTATTTTTATCAATAAAGACTCAGGAGCCAGGTAGTAAGAAAAGCATACTAGCCTAGGGAGGCAAAGAAAGCACCTAATTGCTTCCTCCTCCCCCATTGTCCCAGAAAGAGGGTTTTCTCCTACCCTTCTCAAAGAAAAACTCCTCCAACTAGATATCACTCTCTTCTACTTCCTGTGGCTCCTTCCCTCCCTCTCTCCCTCCCTCCCTTCCTCCCTCTCTCCCTCCCTTCCTCCCTCTCTCTCTTTCCTTTTGACTCCCTCTCACTCTCTATCTCTCTATGTTTATTTCCTGTCAACTGATTGCTTGCTCTTCTGCTTGACCTAAGGTTGATTTTTATTTAATTCTGTTTACATCATCCAAGCAGAAAGCTCTTGGATTAAAGGTATATGCTAGGACTGAGCCACACCACAGCTACAATCAGGCAATCTCAGGGTTCGCAGTATGCTCAAATATTCTGCAATGCCAAAGGTCAAATGGACAAGGCTTCCATAAATTTGTCTGCCTGTGCACAAAACTATGAACTAAATAAATCTGTTTTATTTACTATAATCCAGCCTCAGGTATAGAAAAAGAATACCAATTAACAATGAAGCTGTTAATTCACAATTCAAGAACACAGAGAAGTAACCACCAAAATGGAAAGCACAGAGAAGCTAATGGTGTTGGGAGGGGGTGGCAATAATCTTGAGGTTTTAGAGAAAAGTTACCTGTGGAGGCATAAAGCCTGTGATCTAAAATAGCCTGGGAATTTAAACTAGAGGCAGAGATGAGAGGGACCAGGATCCTAGTGTAGATTTTGGAATGTATAACAGTTGTTTGTGAGAAAAGATCAAGGGGTCTGGAGGCCAGCAGGACTTCAATATGTTGATAGCTGCAAGGTCTATGTCAATGAAGAACCACATATGTCCTTTCAGCCAGAGGCAAGGGAAGGGACTTCCTTTTGGAAGGAAGGGAAGGAACCATTTTGAACATTCCTGAGGAATACTGGATTTTATCTAACTACCAAAAATCCTCCTATAGTCCAGCTTGCGCTGAGCCTAGATTTAATTTTGGATCAAGTCAGTGGGGCTTGCACTTTTAGGGGGCAATGGGGTGCCCTTTGGACCTGACTGTGGCAATGATGACAGCAATGGTAGAGAACATGATGATGATTTGATAGAAATGATGAGATGAGTAAGGTGGTGATAGTGGTGATGGTGGTAATGATAGTGGTGGTAGTCGTAATGGTGGTAATGATGGTGATGGTAGTAATGATGGTGGTGGTAGTAATGATGGTGGTGGTAGTAATGTTGAGGATCTGTAATGGTTGTAAGGATGGTTATGCTGCTAATGATGGTGTGGGTGCTGATATTGTGATGATGATGGCCTTGATGATGGTCTTGATGGTAGTAATGGTAGTGATGAAGAGAGAGGGAGGTTGGATTGTAGATGCCAGAGAGGTCAAGGACATCACAAGAAAACCCACAGAATCAACTAACCTGGGCTCTTAGAGGCTCACAGAGACTGAACTGACAACCAGGGAGCCTACATCAAATTTATCTAGGCCCTCTGCGTGTTTGTTACAGTTGTGTAACTTCTTTTTCTTGTGGGACTCCCGACAGTGGGAGCAGGGACCATCTTTTATTCTTTTTTTTTTTTTTTTTTTGGCTTTTTGTACCCTACTTCTCATATTGGGTTACTTTGACCATCCTTAATACAAAGAAAGGTGCTTAGTCTTCCTGCAACGTGATATGCCATTTTTTTGATATCCATGGGAGGCCTGCTCTTTTTTTGAACAGAAATGGAGGAGGAGTGGATATGGGGATCAGAGGGGAGGTGTGTGGTCTTGGAGGAGAGGAGGGAGGGGAAGCGGCAGTCAGGATGTAAAATAAATGAATACATTAAAACAAAAGAAAAAGAAAAAGTGAACAAACTAAAATAAAAACAACAATAACAAAAATTGTTGGAAGGATCAACATCCCAGACTTTGAGTCACACTACAGAATATAGTAATATATAGTAATAAAGTCAGCATGGTACTGGCATAAAAACAGAAAAGTTAATCATTGCAATAGAACTGCACACATAAGCCAACACTCCTCTAGCCACTGAATTTTGACAAAGTATTTAATAATATACATTGAGGTTGTGCTGATTCTGCTGAGAAGTCCCCATGAGCAAGACCCATCCTCCCCAACTGAAGGAATTTATGGACAAGAAGTTATCATTGCAGTCAGATGGTGACAGACATGTACAAGGACTACTACAGGGCTTGAATTCCTTTATGCATCTTGTGATTGATGAGTATGTGGAGATGGTAACTCATGGGTAACAGAATAACTTCAGAATCATGGTCGCATGAGGAAACAGCATCAGCTTGTCGTTAGCCTTGGAAAGAATCTGAACAAAGACTTTTCAGCAGAGAAGTCCACGTCCCTCCCCAAAGGACCTGTTTGACTGTGGTGTAGAATTGGATCATGTACATTTTCATATGAAACTTTTTGCTAAATAAACTTGTGATACTCGGGGAAAAGTATGCATTGAGAAAAAACAAGATTTTCAACAAATGGCAATGGTCAAACTAGGGAGCTACATGTAGAGGAATTAACCAATTAACTAATTAATTGGATCCTTATCTCTCACCCAACACAAAACTTTAAAGTGATCAAAGACCATGAGACCTGATACCTTGAATCTGGTAAGGGAGAAAGCAGGAGTCCACTTGAACTCATGGTGCAGGAAAGGACTTTCTGAACAAGGCTCTGGTAGCACTGGCTTTGAGGCCAGCAGTTAATGAAAGGGACCTCAGGATACTCTAAAGCTCTCTCCAGCAAAGTACAGGACTATTTGAGTGAAGATGCAAGCTAAGGAAAAGGGGGGAAAGCTTTACCAGCTATCTAACTGGCAGAGGGTTAATATCTAGATTATACAAAGAGATATATATATATATATATATATGCACTAAGATATATATAAGCAAAGATATATATATGCACTAAGAAACTAGCTTTATAACAAAGTGCTGATTTTGCCTTGAGGTCTGTGATTCATAGTTATTAGAGAGATACATTCCTTGTTTGCTGCTTTGGTAAATTATTGAGCTGATCTTTCTTTGAAGTATTGCAAGTTATTTTTCTCATCAGGCAAGTGTTTTGAGTATTTTCCAATGTGCATCCCCCCACACCGCCATATGATTCCTTCTCCTCCTACCAAAAGGTCCTCAGCATATACTTAGGAAGTTCTCATTATGGATGAGACACGGACACCAGACACTGGGAAGAGCGTGGTAGAGAAGTTAACGAACTGATGGGAATCCTGCAGAATGAAATCCATGTGAGGGCGCTCGTGGAAACCAGCACAGCTTTGTTAGCCCTGTTTCTGAATTTGGAAGACAACATGAATCTCAATCATTTACTAACTGGAAAAAGCAGGTTATACCCCACTATGCACTTTATGGTTCGGTTTTATAAATAGTAAAATATAAGAAGCATATCTATATTTTTATGTGGTGCATAAAAGGCCACCAAGAACACATAGCAATATTAATCTCAGACCTGTGTGGGATTTTTTGAGAACATTTTCTTTTTAAAAATATAAAATTTCTGTAATAAAAATAGTTCATTTAAGAACGCCACAGAAAAATATTTATTTCAGCTTTTGATCTAGTAATTCTGCTTTTAGAAAAATAGTCAGAGCTGGAAAAATACTTTTCATTTGATGTTCACACAAAAAACCAGACATCTGATATCTTCAGCATGGGCTAATGAAACATATAAAGTCAATCTGTAATTTAGAAGGCATTAAAATAGTTTCTGAAGAAACTGAATGAGCTGAGTGTATTTTGGTGATCTAATGTATGTTAGCCCAAACAAAAAACTTGCTTTATCTAGTAAGGTACTAGTAGTGCAAATAATATATGTATATGGGGCTAGAGAGATGGTTCACTTGTTAAAAACACTTATTTTTGCAGAGTCCAAGTTTGATTCCAAACACCCACACAGCAACTCACAATATCTTGAACTGCAGCTCCATGAGATTTGGCACCCTCTTCTGGCCTCCACAGGCACCAGGAACAAAAGAAGTACATACAAGCATACAACACACACACACACACACACACACACACCTATACACACATACACCTATACACACACCTATACACACACAAACCTATACACACATTAAAAATAATAAATACAACTTTAAAAAGTGTGTGTGTGAGAGTGTGTGTGTGTGTGTGTGTAGAAATAAATAGCTAACCTTGGTGGTGGTGGCAATTTCCAGATTTGAGGGATTGTAGATAATAGTTTATTTAATACCTACAAGGACTAACTTATACTCTCTTCTTTGCTCATCCAAGGACTTATACAAACAGATTTAAAAATAACCTTGAATTTCTTGGATGCCTTTTATATATTGTGATTGTATGTTGTACAGTCTTTAGAGAAATCCAGAGTAGTCTCGGGCTTTATATTCCACTGTTAGGTTGTGTAGCTATTTTAGTTTGGACCGGACACCGCTCATTGATTATGAGTCACATCTCCGTATGCTCAGTTAGCCGGAACAGTGCAGACTAATAGGAATAAGAGGTTTCTTCAAGTGTGTGTACTGGTCGCTTGGAATGAGAATGGCGTCTCCTGATCCACTGCTCCAGCTGAGATTCAGGATGCTCAGGGGATAAACTGGGGCTCTGCCTGAAGGAGAACGGAGCTGTGTAGTATGGGGCCAGGAAGATCCCATCAGACAGATGATGGGCCTTCAGGGTGCATATCCGCCTCTCCATGGTACTTTGTGCAGATTACTTACAGAAATGCTACTTGTCTGGGTCCAAAAGTAGAAGAGGAATCGTCCTCACTGTAATGAAAACCTACCAAAGAAGGTGTTACCAATTACTGCACACCTGCTTTGCTGGCGGGGCATGAAAGCCTTCCTGCTGGTCACGATGCTACCTCACCTTGCCACAGAGCTTGCCCTTTTCTGAGACCACAACATGCTGCCACCCGACAGCCAGGCTCTGCACGGACTCTGCCTCACACCACTCGGCCGGTCCTCCTCTCTTTTTCAGTCTCTGTCCTGATGGTTTTCCATCTACGTCCGAGGCTGATGAGATTCGAGGTCAGGGAAAGAGCAGAGCCTGTAGGGTAATTCCACAGCTCACCTCATCTTCATAATCTTCCGTCAGCTTCCTGTGCTGCTCACCCTGGTATTGATCCTGTCACAGGCGACAGCCTCCAGAGGCAGGGGGCTGAAAACCTTTCCAATGCAGCCCTCGCGCCAGCGCCTGCTCTTGCTCTGCCTCCGAGAAGAAAAGCCTGCTGTGAAAACAATCAGCGCATTTGCTTCAGATCTAAGTGATTCCAACTAGGTCGATGCTTCACGCTGATGTGTTGAAAACATTTAAAAAATTTCTCAGAGTTTGATTTCCGCAGGAACATTGTGGCGCGTGTCTCGGCGTCTGCGGTTGTTATTTTTCACTAACGCAGCTGTCTGTGGCTGACAACTGCTTCCTGCTATAGCACACAAAAGCAGTAGGCAAACAGGCTTTTGTCTGGCTGGACATTTGCGTGAAAGGCTTTTGGGTAATAGTGACGAGTCGGCGCGGGTTGCTGAATGGCACCTGCTATCTTGACCCGCCCTGCTGAAGGCTTTTTTTTTTTTTTTTAATTATTTTAGTTCTGAAGTGAATAGGATCTGATATTGTCAGGGGAGAAACACAAGAACGTGGAATCCTCTTTGGCCTGGTTTTGAGTTTTAAGATATTCTTTGGATCGGGCAGTGACTTTCTTAAGGAAAAAACATTCATAATGACGCTTTACCTTTCATAGGGCCTATCAGATCTCTACGAGCTTATGATCAGAAACAGGCAGATCTCCTCACTAGACCACAACACTCAGAAACAGGCATTACTGTGGCCACCCAGTTCATGGGCATTTAATTTCTGGCAGAGGCTCAAGATAGTATTTTACTGGACAATCTCAGACATTGGGTTTTCCGCCTGCATGACTAAGGAAGGGGAATCCAGGCCAGAACTGACTTGGTATGTTGTAGTGTTTGATACTGTGCTATGAGTGGTAAGGAAAAGTTCCATTTAAGGATGTGGACATTAAGGGCATTATACATTATACAGTGGTGATGCACCATTATTTGGAGATGAATTTAGAGGACTCTCCTTAAGGTTCTTTATACTTTCATAAATAAATAAATAATAAGCCATTTGCCATCTGATCCCATGGAATTTGGTTGCTGGTCAGAGGCAGAGCACGCGTTTCTGTTCAGCTAAGCTTTCTTTACAATGCCATCGTTCAAATAAACTGTTGAATCAGGCATGGTAGCTTCTGCCTGTAATCTCAGCCCTTGAAGGCTGAGTCATGAGGATGGCCGTGAGTTGCAAGCCAAACCTCAGACAAATGACCGGAACAAAACATTAGACTTTCCTGTTCTACTTTAACCCTCAGGTTGTGTTACCCCGTTTGATGACATGATGCTAAGAGAAGGAAGTGGGAAATGACCTTTCTCAGGTGGTTTTGTTGGAATTTCAGAATGCCTACAAAGAGGACATTTCCACAAACACTGGATCTGTGGGCTTGCTGAGGAATCAGGTTTCTCTTGGTGGGAGGTGGAGGGAACAAGGGGGATGGGGCGGCATATGGGAGTGTGCTCTGATCCTCTTTAAAGTCATTTGAGTCTAGCAGTTTCTACACTCAAGGTCTTTCTTACTTCTGTGTAGCTCTGTCTGTGTGTGATGTCACCTATCCTCATACATCTCTTTCATTGCTGTATACCTATTTGACAATTAGATCTTACCTTTAAATACAAATTGCATATACATGGTATTTGATGGGATTTTTTAATTATTTATTTATTTATTTATTTTGGTTTTTCGAGACAGGGTTTCTCTGTGGCTTTGGAGCCTGTCCTGGAACTAGCTCTTGTAGACCAGGCTGGTCTCGAACTC
>NW_004949100.1:25577422-25602287 GCF_000317375.1 Microtus ochrogaster | reverse complement strand
CAGTATGTGCAGTAGGATCAAAAACCCATTGCCATTGTTCTTGAGTTCTCAGTAGTCCTCATTGTCCGCTATGTTCAGCAAGTCCGGTTTTATCCCTTTGATGGGATTTTTACTGAACTTATAGCTCATCTAAATGTAAGAGAAAGCATACCTTTATGGGAAAGGAGACTAGATCTTTGAGGGTTTCTTCGCGCTTGCATTTACATGTTTGTATCTAGAAATTCCAGAAAGTTTTTCAGGAAGGTTGCATTTTGAATATATGTGACTTCTTTAGGACAGAGGGAAAAAGGTGACAGAAGTTTGAACTTAGTGATGGTGTCCCATGTTGGAGGCACAGAACCTGTGAAGGGGACCAAAGCCATTGCGGATGGGTCTCGGAAAACACATTATCTCTCTGATCCTTCTTTTTATATTAGATTTATTCTTTTTGAAATGGGCCTACATTTCAAAGTATCTTGGGTTTTAGAACCTAGTGCCAATATAATCAACCACTTTGCAAAAATAGTGGGGCTTTTCAATGTCAGTCAAACAGCACTTATTTACAATTTATTTATGCAAATATTTAGGATTCCTTTCATTCCAGTAACAACATTTGTCTAAACTACTAAGTGTTTAGGGCTACTGTAAATCGACAAATACAGGAAGCAGTCCTAAACAGTCATCCTCCAAACACCCGTTCATTCCTTGTGAAAAGGAACTGGAGTGCCGCAGGCCGGTGTTTGCGCTGCACGCACACTATCAAGAGTCTGTTGGTTGAGAATTTCAGCACTGAATTATGGAGTCAGCTTCTCGAGTTACTTTATTTCTGAATCCATCCCCCTCCCCCAAGAGCACTCTGAATGAGTTGCAAAAGTAAAGTCATATGCTTAATAATAAAGGCTGAAGCATGAGGAAAATACAGTTTTTTTTTTTTCCAGAAAATCAAATATGGATGTGGTTGGTGGCAATGTCTTTTCCAGCTGGGAGACTTCTTACTATGGGAATGTTAGCTATGCATCTCCTGGGAGTGACTTGAAGCAGTTACTTGAAAGCCAACCACACAACCCAGTGCTGCTAGTGGTCAGCCTTGCTTCCCACGAACATTTTCCCCTGGTGGCTGCTTCAGAAGGGCCTGTGGAAGTGGCTGGTGGATCTCTCTTCCCACTAGCTGAGATGGTGTGTTCTCAAGTGAAGAGGTGTCACGGGTGCATAAAAAAAGGTGAACACACAGAAAAATAAGATGCAATTAATTTTGCAGTAAGCTTGCAATTTCAGATGTGATGTTGAACACCTGTCATTTCTCTCCTAGTTTTCCATGTTTGCGGGAGAAATAAGTTCTGGCACCCTGTAGTAGAGCAGGGTGACTATAGTTAACTATGGCATACTGAATCTTTAGCAGCTTCTGATATTAAGGTTTTCCATGGGTTTGGACATTAGAAAGCCTTGTTCCAGTGGACTTATATCTCAAGGAGTCAGATAAAGCAGTACTGAACTTCTCTTATTTGGTCAGTTAGTCTTTAAGCTTTGGTCATTCTCTTCTGTAGCTGCTGGTCAGACCTGGAGTCTTTCCAGGCCTTGTCTGCTTCCGTGCAGTGGAAATATACTGCTGGTTCAGTGAGCATCTGAGAAGGCCGAACTGGATCCCTGGAGTGGTTGCTGCCTTCTCTCAAATGCTGGTGGCCCTTCTTTTATACTTAGTTGTCTCCAAAGGCCTTGTGATTAAAAAAAGAAGAAGAAAGAAAGAAAAAGAATGGTTGGTGCGAGAAATTCTCTGTTTCTTCTTTGTGGCATCTATTCACATGGCCACTGAGAATACTCAGCACTTTATTTGGTAGATTAAAGAAAGCATTAAATTATCAAAAATCATGCCAAAACATTCTGTTTTGTTTATGGGAAGAATTTTTTATTTAATTTTTTTTAAAAAAAGAAAACAAACTGTCTTTTTTCATTATACATACCAATCCAAGTTCCCACTCCCTCCCCTCCTCCTATTCCCTCCATATACCTCCCCACCCCACCCCCATCCACTCCCCAGAGAGGGTAAGGTACATTGCTCTGGGGAAGGTCCAAGGCCCTCCCTACTATATCTGAGATATCCATCCAAAGAGAATATGTTCCCAAAAGGCCAGTACAAGTGGTAGGGATAAATGTAGTAATAAGAGCGGCGGGGCTGTGTCCCCAGCACCCTGGCCGCCTGGCTAGCTTATGCTCCAAAATAACAACACAGAAACTGTATTCTTTTAAACACTGCTTGGCCCATTTCTATCTAGCCTCTTCTAGGCTAATTCTCACATATTAATTTAACCCATTTCTAATCATCTGCATAGCACCACTAGGTGAGCTTACCGGGAAGATTCTAGCCTACATCCATCCTGGGTTGGAGCTATGGCCTCTGCTCCAGAGAGCAGAGCTGTTGAGTCTGAGCTCACTTCCTCTTCCTCCCAGCATTCTGTTCTGTTTACTCCTCCCACCTATGTTTTAACCTATGAGGCCAAGCAGTTTCTTTATTACTTAACCAATGACCTTCCTCCATCAGATAAATCCTTGTGCCACTACCAGTGGCCCCTCAGTCTGCCCCAGCCATACAACTGTCACCCCATTCAGAGGGACTAGTTTGGTCCTATGCTTGTTCCTTCCCAGTCCAGCTGGAGTTGATGAGCTCCTATCAGCTCAGGTAGACTGTTTCGGTGGGTGTACACATCATGGTCTTGACTTCTTTGCTCATATTCTCATTCTTTCCACTCTTATGGGAAGAATTTTTAAAAATAAATATTCAATTATTTCTGATTTTAGAATTTGTTTCCTGCTATAAAAAATACAATTACACATTCACGATTTTTTCAGGATGTAAGTAGAAAAAGATTTAATTTGTAGATAGATGATGGTATAGGAAAAAGCAAATTTGTTAATTCATTTGTTCTGTCATTCACTTAATTAATTTATTAGTTCATCATTTACTAATCAACAGATAATTGTTCTGCCTTTAGTATGAGGTAGACATTGTGTTAAATGATGAAAATGAAAGTAAAAGCACTCATGGTTTTCCCTCATTCTTTAGTGTTGTAAAGTAAAAAGTAATTGCAATTTAATTACTATTTCCTTAATTCACCTAATTAACAAATACCCATTATAGATTAAGATGTGGTAATTCCTAGCCATTGAATGGTGAAGCTAAAAGGAACATGGTCCATCTAGATCAAAGTTCTATTGAAGACAAACAGCCACTGTGGCAGATACACAGAGAACAGAGGATGCTCTTGTGAGCACACTGTGCCAGAGACAGGTGGGCAGGCTTGGGTCATTCTATAACATCAGAATTTACTGAATAACAATAAATTTACAAGATCCAGCCATTTCAATGACAGCAATTGTCGTAAAATCTGCCTGCTTTGGTGACGTGGCAGAGGCAAATGTAAGTTTTTTATTTCAAAGGAAATCACTAACACTATTCCACACACCACAGGGCACATAGTAAATGTACCTTGTGTCTCTGCACTTATGTATGGGTTATAGATTGAGTAAAGTTTAAGATAGTGCAGGACGGTTCACGAAGCCTCAGAAGTGGATAGAGTCTGCATAGAGAAGATGATGAACCAGACCAGTGCTGAGAGGGTTCTGCTCATGAAAACAGCTGGTGGCGCTTCTGGATTGAGAGGGATGCTGCCGGTGAAAGTCTGAATTGGGTCAGAAGCAGAAGTTGGGGGTTGGGGCAGATCAAGCAGAACGTTGGGAATCCTTGGTGCTTGAACTCACACTCGATGACAGATGACAGGTTGCTATGGGACTATCCCCGAATTATAAATTCATCACTTTGTGGGTTCTGATGAGGGAGTTGTACTTTTCTTTGATCTAGTGTGTCTCATAAGTTCTTGGGTCTCGTCATGATAGGATTTTAATATACCCACATGCCTCAACAGTTTCAAACCCCTGAACAAACTTAGAGGTAGGTTCACTTTCTGTTCCCAGAAGTAAGTCATTGATCTGTGTGTGCTCAATGGGCAGTGACTGACTTGTGCTATAGTCTCTAGGTCTACCCAGGGACTACAGTCATTCTTCTTCCTCCACATAGAACTGGATGCTTGGTAAATGGAGTCTCCTAGGGCAAGACTCAACCTGAAACCCTCTTTCCCCTTTTTTCTAAATACAATATTGAGAAACATAGAGTGGAGCGTCACCTAATCTCAACAGATCTTAAGGATGGATTGAGCCAGATCATGAGCTCTTTTAGAAGAGTCTGGGTTCAACCTAAGAAATGTCAGCGAGCCCCTGAAAACCATGAACTCCAGATGGGTGAGGAAGCCTAGAGACATTGGCCATACCTGCTCCCAATTTATGCAAATATTCTAGTTTCATCTTGCCATGTTTCTTTTCCCTTACCAACATGACCATGAGCTTTTTGGAGCAAGAATTTATCCATTCTTGTTCTATGACTTGCTTAGAGGCTAATTCACAAATGCCATTGTTATACCCAAATCCACAAAGTCCCTGCAAAAGCCAACAAGGAGACCGAGTCCCTTATGTAAAAGCAAAGAACCTTTATTTTAATTAAGTTTGCAAACTAGGTCTCTCCGCATGTCCAACCAAAGAGCCCTGAGCTCAGTTAGAATAGGGTTTTTATAGTAGTAAAGGTGGGGGTGAGGAGTTTCTGAGATTTAGGACCCCTGATTGGCTGATATTTGTCTAGGGGTATCCTGGTCAATGTGTCCTGGCAGGAGGTCCTATCTGTAGCAGTTGGAATGTTAAGCATTTCCTTTGGATGGTCTGTTTTTGGGTGGTGCTAAGTAATCTCAGTTTGTGGTTCTTTCTGCAACCAGGTGTTGCCTCAGGGTAAACTACTGAGACTCAGGCCTCTTATTAAGTTTATTGATGGCCGAGTTCTACTCTAGCAGGTGATAATGGTTGGAAGTAAAGAACTTCCTTTGTGTGACCAACCCATACTTAGCTTATCATGGCTGGCCCCCACACCATGTTCACTCAACAAACGCTCATTAAATCGATGGACTT
The DNA here is from genome assembly GCF_000317375.1 of Microtus ochrogaster. Classification (NCBI taxonomy): domain Eukaryota; kingdom Metazoa; phylum Chordata; class Mammalia; order Rodentia; family Cricetidae; genus Microtus; species Microtus ochrogaster. The sequence continues at coordinate 25,597,304 of NW_004949100.1, read as the reverse complement.
ACACCGTGTTCCCCTTGAATTTTCTTTAGAATTTTTATAAAACAGCAAAAGTTGTTTTGCATATGCAAGTGAAATAGTGTGTATTCGACAGCCATTCATGATCTCCCTGGGGCTTGGAGTCGGATGTCTTTATAGCGGTATTACAACCTGCCTTGGTCAGAATCAGCTTTGGTTGCTGACGTCATGTTTATGTGGATGATCACGCACTTTGTTACTGTTCTTTCCATTGTCTATTGGCAGCACAGCCACCAGGGCAGTTCTAGGATTGGAGGTTCCCTTTGTGTTCTTAGTTCTGTTGGGGACGGAATTTAGAACTGCGCTCAAGGACAACTGCGTTGGAATTTCGGAGAAACGGAAGGGCAGACAAACTATAAATTACTGTGGCTGCTGGGAGAAGGGAGAGAGAGAGAGAGAGAAAGAGAGAGAAGAAAAGAGAGAGAAAGAGAGAGGGAAGAGAGAAGGAGGGAGGGAGAGCCATACCATGCTGTTTGCAGTGAAGGCTAACAAGCAACCATATGGCAAAAGGAGACTGAAGGCTTCAGAGAGTGAAAACACAAGCCCAGAATGCTAAGGAAAACATCTATCCCGAAGCCAGTACCCTAAAAAGGGATGACGAAAAGTAAACTTACGCTTTTCTAAACAGTAACTAAGTAAGGTCTCAGAAAAGCTGGCAGGCTTCATGGCAGAGGCTCCACAGTGCAGCTTACTAGAAGCAGCTCCAAGGGTCTACATTGAGAAGGGGGGCTTCTGGGAAGAAAAGTACATTATCTTCTTAAGTGGTCAATAATCCTTTCCATCTCTTTTAGGGTAGCTTGGAATGCCAGGTCTCCACTCTAAGGCTAGAGATGGCATTTAGAGTAAAGCCCAGATACCTTCACCCTTTTCATGTGGTAATCTTAATTCCAAGCAATGACAAAGCTGATGTTTACATTTCTAGTGTTACCAGGGAAACAGGAGGTGGGGTCCAAAGCTTCAATAGCCTCAGGGTCCTGTAGCAGGCTAACCTAAAGTAAATTACTTTAGTCCTGGTTTGAAACCCTCTGTGTGGCCCCCTAATCACTCAGAGTGGGAGTCTAAGTCTTTACAGCAACGTAGAGACCTCCCGGGAGCGGTTCCGCTGCCGGTTCCTTTTCTGACAACGTCTGCATCGTATTTCCTTGTGCACTCTGTACTCTGGGACTCTTGCAGCTCTGCAGAGCAACCAAGTTCTCACCTCTCAGACTCTGAAGTCTCAGGTCTCTCTGCCCAAGTATCCTCCCTCCAAATATTTGTACAATTTCTCCCTTATAGCGTTTAATTTTTAAAATTAAGCCTATTCTTTGATATAAGGTGTGTGTTTCTAATGGATTTTCCCCAGATTCGTTCTTTTACATTTATTGAGTGATTCTTTTGACTTTTTACTCCATTATCTGTATAGTGGTAATGTGTAATTGTCTTTTTTCTTTCTTTCTTACAAATGTTTTTCACTTATTTTTTTGGACTTGCTGAATTGGCTAATATTCTCAACTCAATAAGGAAAATTCAAAGAGTATTAGGCATCTTCATTTTCTTCCCACCTAGTTTAGGGTTTGTTTAAATGTATGATTTAAAAAAAGAATTGTTTCTTTTCATTTATGTGTCATTTGTTTGTGTAAGTATGTACCACCTGTGCGGGTGCATACAGAGGCCAGAAGAGGGCATGGGATACCCTTGAGCTGGAGTTACAAGGGCTGCATGTGACCAGATGGGGGTGCTGAGAACCAAACTCACATCCTCTGGAAGAGCAGCAGTGTTCTTGACAGAGGAGCCTCTCTCCAGTCCCTTAAATGTGAACATTGTCTGAACTGTTTTAGTCACAAATGGCAGTACTTAAATGACTTTTTGTTAATCAAGAGAAGGTGATTGTCAAGTCCTCAGGTAAGAATGCCTTCAGGCAGCGTTCAGAGAGTCCACTAAGTACTGTCCGGCTCCATCTGTCACCATTATTGCATTTGTATCTGATTATTCTCCAAACCACTCTCTTTATGAAATGGTACATATTGAATCACTCTGATTAATACTGAGTAAATTATAGGCCACTCATTATTCAACCTCTGTACCAGGTCTTCAAATTTGCTAGAATCTTGGAAACTCCCCAGTTTGGCTCTGTGAATCCATGTTTTATGACAGCCTTGCTCTCCAGGATCATGGCATACTCATCTTTCTGGAATCCCTTTCCATTCAGCTGTCTTACTTGTTTACAAACAAAATCAAACAACGAAACAAACAAAACATGACCCCCCCCAATAAAAAAGTCAACGAATCATTCATTTATACAAGGTTTTATGATTGTAATCAGCCCATTACCCTTTCTATCCTCTCTTGCAGTTACTGCTTCCTTCCTTCTCAACTAATCTCCTTCTGCTTGTGTGTGTGTGTGTGTGTGTGTGTGTGTGTGTGTGTGTGTGTGTGTGTGTAGGTCTTGTGAAATTAGTTACTGTTTTTTCTTCATGACTGGAACAATGGCATCTCATCCAGAAAGACAATATTTCATAACTCTCCTTTCCTCCTCCAGCTCTTAGAACCTTTCTTTCCTCCCCTTCTTCACAATGCTCCCTGGCTCCTGCAAGAGAAGGGTACAAAGATCCCAGTTGGGGCTCAGTCCTCAACTGTCATGTGTTCTCAACACCTTGACCAGATTTGATTCTCTGCAGTAACCCTAACTTACTACAAAAAGAACATTTGCTTACCGTTCCTAAAAGCAGGTTTAAACTTTAATGAGGGATCTGATCCTCATTAAAGCTCGTAAGCTTTCAACTAATTAGATTTACAGGACCAGTCCTGTATTCCCTCCCATGGAGGGCTCTTAAAACTAAAATAGTATATTATTATTGGTGGCCATATCTTGCTGGTTGGTTGGTTTCCTAACACAAGGTATGTAACTGGGTAAGCCCTGGATGAATTTTCTCCTACAGCAGCTTGCATAGCACTTGCTGGTACTAGGAACATTTGACACGGGGGAGGCGGGAGCTTCAAACTGGTTTCCAAGGACTTTTCTCTGTGCCTTACATCTAAAAGTGTGTTATCTCTGGCGGCAAGGTCCCTCTGTCTAGTTGGGGTGAACAACCAAGAGCAAACAGCAATAGCCTGTGATGCTTTGCGAGCCTCTGGGGGTCTCCCTGACCAATAACTCATGGCTAAATTGATTCACACTTTCTTAAATCTAATTGTGGTAACGAATTTTGATTGTCAGCTCCATAGGATTTAGAATCAACATGGAAGCAGTTCTCTGGCCATGCACGTGAGGGTTTATCTAGAATTGGGTAATTGACACGGGAAGATTCCTGATCCCCCAAACGTGGGCAGTGCTGCTCCTGTTCCCTGGGCAGCAGTCCTTGGGATGAATAAAAAGGAAAATGCAAGCTGGGCAGCAGCTTTCATCACTCTAACCCTCCTGACTGCAGAAGCAATGTGATCAACTGCCTCCAGCACCTGAGCAGCCGCTGCCGCAACTTCCCCACCGTGATATACCGTCCCCTACATTGCAAGCCAAAGAAAACCCTCTTTATTGGCTTTTGTCAGGTATTAGAGAAGTAACCCCTGAGTCTTGAGTGCAGCTTTTGCCATTGTCACTTGGGTATGCCTTTAAAATAATCTTTATGAACAGAGCAGATGTTTTTAAAGCTCTTAACGTCTAAACATGGCTTTAATTTATCTTTCCTCCCGACTGATAGCTAGAATTTGAGGTTCAAAATAATTTCCACTCAGAATTTTGACGGCATTGCTCTGATGTTTTCTGGCCTCTAGCCCTGCTCATGAAATGTCTGAAACCAATTTAGCCTTTCTTCCTTTGGAGATAAATGTAATCTCTTCGGAAGCTCTTAGGATCTTCTTCAAAAACTTAGTGTTCTGAAATTTATGGGGACGTGTTTTGATTTTTTTTTTAAGCTTAGCAACAGATGGAATCATCAGTATGAAGGAATGCTGGTTTATTTAAGCTTTGGGTAACCTCGCTCCATCATTCCCCGATAATTGTTCACATCAGTTCCTTACTGACTTCCTCCTAAAATTACTAGGAGATGGATATTGGTCTCCTGTATTGATTGTTTTGAAAGTTTTCACAATTCCTGCTCATCATTTTCTTCCAGATTCTGAAAGGTTCTTCACTCCTTAATCTAGTATTCTATCAAGTTTACAAAGGTCTAGAAATATCTTAATGTTTAAAAACTCTTTCTTTTATCCTTGCAGCTTGCTCTTATCCTATAGATAAGACCGTCAAATCTTCCTCCTAAAAACAATCACATTATTTTTAGATCCCATTCTCTTTGAAATATTGTTTTCTTCTGTGCTCATCTATTCTTTTTTTATTATTTTTATTTCTTCTACATTTTCACATATCTGGTAATTGTGGCTATATAGTAGGATCATTATTAAATGCTTCTGTCCTGACTTTCCTCACCAGCTCCCTGTGTTAGGCTCCATTTGTGATGTATAGAAATAGGTGAGAAGAAGCCGGGCGGTGGTGGCGCACGCCTTTAATCCCAGCACTTGGGAGGCAGAGGCATACGGATCTCTGTGAGTTCGAGGACAGCCTGGTCTACAGAGCTAGTTCCAGGACAGGCTCCAAAGCCACAGAGAAACCCTGTCTCGAAAAACCAAAAAAAAAAAAAAGAAAAAAAAAAGAAAGAAATAGGTGAGAAGTTCATCTGTGCCCTTATGGTTGCCACTAGGGACTCGTTCTTCATACTGTGGACCAGAACCTCTGGATTGAAAGCGTTAGCATGGATCAGAGTAGACGCCTTCAACCTGTTTCTTAAATAATGAAGCCTTTTAACATTAAAAATAGGTAAAATATTTACACTTCTGAGGAAAAAAAATAGATTCATGACTTCTCTTTATTAGATAATCAAAAATCTACTTTAAGATATTGGAAAATGGCAGGTAAATGTGTGGAACTAGAAATATTGTGCTGAGTGAGGTGACCCAGACTAAGAAAGCCAAAACACATGGGTTCTCTCTTATTTTTGGACTCTAGCTTCAACTCTGTAGACATGAGCATATCATCTGGAGTAACAGTAGATACTATGGAAGGAAAAAAGGGCCCGGGGTGGGGATGGGGTTACAGAAAGAGCTCTAGAAAAAGGAATAGTAAGACACATGTGCTACAGAAGGGAAAATGAGAAGCCAGCAGGTGAAGTCTTACCTTGGGAGGGGGAAGAGAGGAAACGAGGAGGGGAAGCAATGGAGGTGGGATGTATAAAAATAAGAATGTCTGAAAAACCATAGGCAATCATATTATTGTATATTTACTTACATATATGCTTACACATACATACACATAAGTCTATATGTATTCATATGTATATAATGAAGTTATTCCACTTGGGGTGACAGTGTTCCCTTATGAACCATCAACTATCTAAAAGAAAACTTAGAACCCAGTGCTATGTATAGGAAACCTTTTTCTCCCTTCCTTCCTTCCTTCCTTCCTTCCTTCCTTCCTTCCTTCCTTCCTTCCTTCTTTCCTTCCTTCCTTCCTTCGTTCCCTCCCTCCCTCCCTCCCTCCCTCCCCCTCTTTCTTTCTTTTTTTCTTTCCTTTTTTTCTGAGTAATTGGTCAGGGGAGCCCAAGTGCCCCTAAAATAACACACTATATCTGTTACTTTTGGATGACTTCCAGAAATGAAAGATAAGACTCTACTGCTGGAGACACCACAATACTCAGACATTGGAACTGGTGGTACTGACCTGAAGTCCTCTTCCCTGAGAGCTAGCTCCAGAAAAAGTTACGTGAGCAGTCATGAGAGGAAAGCGATCAGCAGTCCTACCTAGCAATAGTGAAGATGAACAACAACAATGACCAGAATGGCAAGATATCCTAGGAGGTGCAATAGTGGCACTTATATCCCATGAATCATTAGCAGCCATCTAATTAGACCAATGCCCTGCTCAATAGGTAGGAAGCCAGCCCACTAACTGTGGCTAGTGAAGCCGTGGACCTCTGTAAAGAATCTGCTCTTGCCACGTCACTAAACCAGTTCATTCTAAATATCTATCCATTTACTAACAGATAAATGTAGCTCTAACTTCTCACCAAAGAAGCTTCATTTTGTAGCTGACAGACAAATCCATAAAACTGCATCTGGTCAAGATGTAGAGAACACCTGAATATGGGTTGCCCAGTCCCAATTGGTCCATATTCAATATAACTTCTTCAGCTAAGGCTGAGAGATTATCATGGAAGAGGGGAAAGAAAGATTGCAAAAGACAGGGGATTAGGATGGGCCATATGATATGATATGATATGATATGATATGATATGATATGAAAACCATACCCAGAAAATCCCAGCAATATGGTTGCCTATACAAGGTCTAAACAATGACAATACCAATTGACAAGCCAACATGATTGGGGGAATTTACACAAGGTCCCATCACTAGAATAAGAGCTACAAGTAGCTAATGGTTGCAGAGAGAGAGAGAGAGAGAATATCAGCCTTCCTCATGGATGAGATCCACAATACTGTAGCCAATTCCAAGAAGCCAGCCCTAAACACATGATTAACACTAAATAATCTCAACATGTTATGCTTATAAACATAAGTACATATATACGTTTAACAATTATAATTAAAGAGTAAGTGGCCATGAATTTAAGGAGTGGAAAGGTCATGGGAGCTAGAGATCAGAGAAAAGGAGAGAAAAGAGGAGAATGATGTAGCTACAGTACTTAAAAAAAAGAGAGATGTATTTATTTATTATGTATAGTGTCCTGCCTACATGTAATATATATATGCCTGCAGGCCAGAAGAGGGCGCCAGATCTCATTAGAGATGGTTGTGAGTCAACATGTGGTTGCTGGGAATTGAATTTAGGACCTTTGGAGGAGTAGCTAGTGCTCTTAACCTCTGAGCTATCTCTCCAGCTCCTAGATACAGTACTTTCATATAAAATCCTAAATATATATTATATTATTCCATTACCTTCTTAATCTTCACTTGATAGAATTATTTCTTTCTAAAGTCTATAATAATATGTTATATTAATTTATGATTATGATACCAAAAAGAAATGTCGTCAAAGGGGATTTCTTCTTTGGCAAGTTTATTGTGATGGTTAATCTCCTCTATGATGCATTCTTCTTTATGCTCTAGGATCATTGCATACAAAGGATACAATGTGTTTTGTCTTATTTATTACTCAGTAATTCAAACTCCATAAATGTGTTAATCGATGTACTTGATTTATACCATTTTAAAAGGTGTGTGTGAGCTGGGCGATGATGGTGCACGCCTTTAATCCCAGCACTCGGGAGGCAGAGGCAGGCGGATCTCTGTGAGTTCGAGACCAGCCTGGTCTACAAGAGCTAGTTCCAGGACAGGAACCAAAGCCACAGAGAAACCCTGTAAAAAAAAAAAAAAAAAAAAAAAAGGTGTGTGTGTGTGTGTGTGTGTGTGTGTGTGTGCATGTGTGTTTGTGTGTGCATGTGTTCTAGTTAGGGTTTCTATTGTAGCAATGAAACACCAAGACCAAAAGCAAGTTGCAGAGAAAAGAGTCTATTTGTCTTCTATTTCCACAGCATTGTTCATAATCAAAGGAAGTCAGGACAGGAACTCAAACTGGGCAGGAACCTGGAGGCAGGAGCTGATGCAGAGGCCTTGGAGGAATGCTGCTTACTGGTTTACTCTTCATGGCTTTCTCGGTCTGCTTTCTTATAGAACCCAGGACCATCAGCTCCCTATCAAATATTAATTAAGCAATACTCTACAGGCCTGCTTAAATCCCAGGTTTTTTTTTTTGAGGCAAATTGAGATTTCCTCCTCTCAGATGACTTTAGTTTGTATCAAGTTGACATAGAACTATCAAGCACAGTGTGTGTGTGTGTGTGTGTGTGTGTGTGTGTGTGTGTGTGTGTTTATTGGCATACTGGACAGTAGTAATTAAAGTATTTTAAGGTTCTTATAAAAATGAAATTTGAAAACCATTTAAACAAATTTTATACAGGTTCTTAAAATCAAATTACCGAAACCTATGATTTTTCATTTTACTCTAGTGGCCGACTTTTCCTTTTTTTCTAAACATACTTAAAATTTTACCTTTATTCTTAGAATTCAAAAGTTTTTCACTGATGGTTCTTCAGGAAATAATTCCCTTTGGTACTGAGGAATACCTTAGAATACAGACCTCTAGTTTTTTTTTTTTTCAGCTTTGGAACAAATTATTTCCTCCAGTCCATTTTAGAAAGAGTTTGGTTACCACCTTAACCTTCATGCCACTGTTACAGCAATGAGCACACCTGGCCAGCCTGGGTGTTACTGCAGCTTGCAGGGCTCCCAGCTGGGAGAGACGATTGATGACCACCCTTCAGCAGTCTACAGCATACCTGCTGGGACCACGAAAGCTAGGCAGCAAGGAAGCAGCCTCCACATCTCTTTCAGCTTCATTTCTCCATATCCTGTGACCAAAATGGGTGATGTATTCAGCAGCAGGGTCTTGCCATCAAGTTCCAGTGAGCAACCAAGAGTAGTAGCAACAGCCTGTATTGTTTTGTGGGTCTCTGAGTTAACAAACCAAAGGGAGGTATCCCATGCCCAACACTGATGTGGAATACTGCCCTTTGAAGATGTGTGTGGTGATTATCACTGTGATTTTATGGGAGTATTTATTTGATGATTATTGTGGTCACATTGGACATTTCTATATTTTTGTATATGTGAAATATTGTTCAAGTCTTTGGCAACGTTTTTCAAATGAGTTGTTAAAACGTTTTCAGAACTTAAAGTATTTATACTATAAACTTTTGGTCAGTCTCTATCATGCCTTTTCATTTATATCCTTTTATTTTAGTTTTTGTGTATGTGTAGGTATGTGTGCTTATGTTGGAGGGACGAATGCACGTGTTCACATGTGGGCATTCCTGTGAGTTCATGTGTGTGGAGACCACAGAACAAGTTTGTGTGTCATTCCACAGAAGCTGAACACCTTTTTCATTTTTGTCCCAGGGTCTCTTAAGAGCCTGGAACTCACTAGGGTAAGCTGGGTGGGTCACAGTGAGCCTCGGAAATCCCCTTGTCTCCACCTCCTCAGTAGTAGAATCACAAGCCCACATCACCTATGCCACCATGCTTGACTTTTTTTGGGGTGGTGGTGGTGGTGTGAATTCATGTTTTCATGCTCCCCCAAGAAGCACTTTAAAGATAGAGCTGCCTCTCTGTCCGCCTTCTCATTTTCATTAGAAGAGAAACCGGATTTTGACAATGTCCAATTTTTTTTCTTCTCTTTTTTTTCACTTGCAGTTGCTATTTTTTCTCACTACTCGTAGCGTGTAGGGATGTTTGGAACCATAATGGTTTGCCATGACTCACAGAGAATGGCTTCCTGATATCTAATGAGCGCAAGACAAGGGTCCCCCATTATCTAAAACAACCCAGTCCAAAATGTCAACAAGGCTACGGTCGAGGAGTCTTTATTTAAAGTGATTTACTTACATCCAAACAACTTTTTCATTTTCTCCTCAGGGAGTTCTTATTAGGAAGCTGTTTCTACCCAATTTACAAATTTATTAGGTTTTATGTTCTATATCGTATTGCAGCTATTATATATATATCAAGTATTTATTGTGATAGAAGCGCCATTCTATCTGTTTTAAATATGCTTCATTTAATCCTAGAAATATGATTTTCTTCATTCTTTACAGATGGAGACACTGAAGCCAGGAAGGGAAAAGGTCCAACTCTGGTCTTTACCATTTTATTTCGCTATTAATATTAAGATAATCAAGTCCTCCACCAGGACTTAATATTAATTAATTTTGTACAATGGTTAATTGTACAGTGTTAATTTCGTACAATGGTTAGATTGAAATTTAGAATGGTAAGGAGACAGATGGGAAGTTTTATCTCTGTTTTACAGATTGCCAAACTCTAAACAGAAGACAGTGTCCCCCTTTACTCCCAGGGCTAGTTTAAGGCATTAGCTGCTCCTACCTTTATTTTTGTTTGTGCTTTCCATTTGACTGTGGTGAGGACCAAAAGTGGTGTTAAGTGGGCTTCGTGCAGGATTAGTGAAAGGCTTAGGCAATCTTTCAGAACTCAGAGAAACCCTATGAGTCACCTGTGTAAAGGTGCAGTCTACCTCCAGAGTGCCGGAGCAGACTCGGTGGCCGAATAGTCACATTTTCTGAGGCTTCTTTCAAATCTTCTCCAGTCCCTTCATATTACAGCTGGGCATCTTCTAACAATTTTAATTAGCCATTTCCCCATCATCCAATTGTGCAGGTGTTCTAGGATGTTTCTACCATATCAAGTCTATTGTGGCACTGCCTATTTGAAACTTTCCTCACAGGGCTTTTGTTTTAAGTCTAGGCCCAAGCTTCACGAGCGCTGTGGGATATCTTCAGGGTGCTATGCAAAGACAGGCAAGGCTATATCATCCGGGAACAGTCTTCCAGTTCCAACCTGAGCAACTCTGCTTTTGTGTCTACATGTTTTGCCACTGTTGATTTCTAGTTCATGACTAAAAATACTTAAAGCATTTTGCTGTGCTGTGCAAAGCCCAGAATCTTTAGCATCACAGAAACAGCCCTTAGAGGTTTAGTGAACTGCAGGTCCTGCCAATCACAGCTGCTTTCGCCTGCCATAGACTTGTACTGTGTGTACAGCTGAGGCACTTGCGTGGTTCTCTGGAATATTGGAAACTGTCTTTTTTTTTTTTGAATGTACAGCAGCCTTGTTTTGTTTATATATTTTTGTTTTTAATTCATTTTGGATTTATTTATTTTCATATTATGTGAAATATGTGTTTTGCCTACATTTATGTCTGTGCACAATGTGTGTGCCTAGTATCAGCGAAGGCCAGAAGAGGGCATAGTATTCCAAAGAAGAGGAGTTCCAAATGATTGGGACTTGTGGGTGCTGGGAATTGAACAACTAGTGCCCTTAAGTGCTGAGCCATCTCTCCAGTCCTTGTTTATATACTTAAAAACAATAATAATTTTTTCTACCTTTGGTACTAGCAAGGTTAAATTTAAAAGAGAAAGCGAATTTGTATTCCACATGGATATGCCAATTTGTATTCTTACAACCAAGTATTTAAGAATCTCCATTGATCCACATCATCTCTAATACTAGGTCGAATCAAATTATTACTTTTGAAGGCTAAGCAGTATAAAATTACATCTTATGGTCCTCTAAGGGATTTCCCCTGATTACTAATGAGAACAAGCACTTTTTCATGTTTGTCTGACATGCCTTTTATCTACTATGAAAAGCTATGCATGTCCTTTGCCCATATTTTCCGTATTATAAACTTCGTTGTACTTTCTGCATGCCAATGCTTTGTTGATTATATACATTCTAAATTTTTTTTTTAGTAAAAATAGTCTCTGTCTCTTGTATTTTCACTTTCATTATGGTGACTTTTGATGGACATTTTAGTTTTTAAATTTTTATTTTTAATGATGTGTCTACGTGTTGGTATGTGCATGTCAGTACAGGTAAATGGTGGTGTCAGATCTGATGGAACTCAAGTTACAGCTGTTATGAACCTCCAGATGTGGACATTAAAAACCAAGCTCATGTCCCCTGCATAGGAGAGCTTTTAGCTGCTCAGTCATCTCTCCAACCTCTCATAGTTTTAGTTTTGATACAGATAAAATGAATTTTAAAACTACTTCATATTTTTTCTTTTATGCCTTGTTTAAGGAAGTTTAAAGTACATTAGTATTTTAAGGACACTCTACAGTGTTACATGTATAATTGCTTAGTTATCTTAATTATTACTGCTTCATAAAGTTCTGATAATAGAATGATGATCTCCAAACACTGATAAAAATTTCTTTTTGAAATGTTTGTAAAGACATTTGTAAATAAGTTTGGGGATATTTAACATATTTTTACTATCAAAATTTCCAGTCAATGGTTAAGTTATGCCTGTAACTGAAGACTGCGTGTTGGTTTCCTGCCCACCCAAATCTGAATAATTACACTTATAACACTGTTTGGCCAATGGCTCAGGCATATTTCTAGTTAGTTCTTACATCTTAAATGTAAGATGTAACCCATTTATAGTAATCTATGTGTTACCATGAAGCTGTGGTCTACCAGTAAGTTTCTGGCATCTTTCTCCTTTGGTAGCTATATGGCATTGCCATGACTCTGACTTTTTTCTTCCTGTGTTAAGTTTAGTTTTCTTCACCTAGCTCTATTCTGTTCTGCCATAGACTAAAGCAGTTTCTTCATTAACCAGTGATAATAAAGCATATTCATAGCATACAGAGGGGAATTTCATACCATCTTCTATTTTCTGTCTAAATAAAAAGGAAAGTTTTAACTTTAACATAGTAAAATTACATATAACAAGACAGGTATCAAGCAAGAATTACAGTTACAATATTTAGTCTATTTGTATCTGGCAAAATTAAAGAAAATATTCTATTGTCTCTTTTACCTTTGTGAGTCTAAATTTTCATCTCTAATTGATCTTTTATCATAACTAAGGAAAGCTATAACCTGTCTTCAACTCCATCCAAGACCCCAGAAGGATATAATATTACTTAAGTAAAGAGGAAGTACATTGTAAACAACTTCCAAAACTAGAATTGACAGAGACATCTTGCTGCCTGGACAGTCACCCAAAGTTCTTCTGTATCATTGGGGTATCACCTTCAGCCTACAGGCCCATAGTACCTGACAGACTTTTCCATGAAGCAGGAAGGTTGAAAGGCTGTTTCGCCTATATTGGAAATTTGTCAGTGACCTTCTTCTGTGTCCTGCAGAATGTCTGGCAGTTTCTTCTGTAAAGTAGGAACCCTAAAGGACCATCCCATCTTTTGGAAAATTCAGTAGTCACTTTTCTGTGGGTCCTGCATGTCCAGTTCATAAGCATACCTAATCAAGCAGTCCAGGCAAGAGCAGTTTCTTGTTCAAGTTGTTAGTACTGTCACAGTGAAGGCAAATTCCATAACAAGTTTCTTTGATGCCCATTAACCTTTCTAAAGTAATTGGTGCTGCCAGAAGCAGACATTTCTCATTGTCGAGAAAGTCTAAGATTTTTAGACTTTTAAATGCCATATATTGTAGGTCTTTGAAAGGTTTGAAGAATACCCATCCAACTGAAAGATATCTCTGTACATCTAGAAAACCTAACCAACATGACTACAGTTTGACTATTACAAATAACTATTAAATTATAGTTTTTAATTATATATTACATTTTAAATGAGCTGTATAAACACAATACCTTAAGCAAGATTGTAATAATAATATGATATATAATAATACATATACACAGTGTAACAAAATTGACCTTAAATCTGGATTAATAGACCAAGATCCATCCCAATGCAAACTATTCATCTCTATATCATATCCCCCTTTAAATGAAAACAAACCTTTATAAACAATCATTTTGGGAATTTTGACATTGTTTTCTCCAAACTACTTCCTGGTCTTTGTTGGGTAGAGTATTTTTAGGGTTCACAGAGACCTTTCAGGAGGTCTTGTTCAATCAAAACACATTAGCCTGGACAGAATCCACAGGTTCTGATCTTCTGTGGAAACAGAAGCAGAACCTTTTTTCCAAAGCAACATATCCTTAGATTCAAATTTTGAAGTCAAGGTATCTTTAAGATATATTTTTTGGTTTAGCTTAGCAGCTTGTACAATAAAATGTTTCTCTGTAGTTAGCTTATTCACCACAAAAAATAAATCAAAGAAAATGCAATAGTATACATAATTCAGATTCTTTGTGTATTTTCCATTTTTATGTTGCTTTTTATATTACTTTTTAATATTTATTTTTTATTCCTTTAATCTATATCTGTTTACTATCTTTTTAAAGACTTTGTTTTATTTATTAAAACTATTTACTTCTTTTTATAGATGTCTATACTCTTTTACCTCTCTCTCCCAAGCCTATATACATTTTAAAACACGTTGTGACTAGTTCAGAGGTTTATTTTTATCTGGATCTGTCTTTATTGTGTATCTGTAATCCTTTTCTGACCAGGAGTATCTTTTAAAATGACAAGTGGTGTGGTTTCTGCAGCCCTGACTGCTGGACCCACCTCTCTTAGCCTTTCAATATGGCAGAGGTACTCTTACTGCCAACTGTGTGAGCCATACTCATCACCCCAGCTACAGGAATGCAGTGGGTCTACGTCGTTGTCATTAAGCAACTTGCTGCATGCTCTTCACAAACCCCATTCAAGTGCTCAGTAGCTGGATCTCCCGAAAAAGCAAGAGCCATTTGTGTTGCCAACACAAACCAGGAAGCCATCTCTTAAAGAAGCCACGCCTTGCTTGCAGCCAGCAAGCAGAGCCTATCTGAAAAAAAAAAAAATACAGCTACCAAGAAACTGCCATTGGCTCCCATTTTTTGTGGCTCTAGGATCCCCTCCTTTTTTCCCTTAAGCTTCTTTTTTTAGGTTTTATGTGGATCTGTACCCCAGACGGTGGGTGCTATTTGTAACCAGAGACTTCACATTGGTTCCAGGGTGCCCAGATCCAATTAACCACACAAAAACTATATTAATTACAAAACTGGCCAATAGCTTAGGCATACTTCTAACACATTACTATTAATCTGTGTATCAGCACGAGACTATGGCCTTACTGGTAAGGTTTTGGCATCTTTCTCCATCAGCAGCTACATGGACTCTCCATGACTCTGCCTACTTACTTTTTCCCTGCATTCAATTTTGTTTTTCCCACCTAACTCTATTCTGTCTTGCTGTAGGTCAAAGTAGCTTCTTTATTATTAACCAATGGTAATAAAACATATAGCATACAGAGGTGATGTGGGAGTTCCCTCTATGTGCTATAATTACCATTAATGAATAACGGCCATAGCCTATTGATAATGCAGAGCTTATGTAGGCGGGGAAGATGGAACTGAATTCTGGGAGGAAGAAGGCAGAGTCAGAGAGATGCTCTGGAGCTGCCTCCAGAGTCAGACATGCTGGAACTTTGCTGGTAGGCTACGATCTCATAGTGATATACAGATTAATATAAATGGGTTAAATTAAGATATAAGAATTAGCCAATAAGAAACTAGAGCTAATAGGCCAAGCAGTGATTTAATTAATACAATTTCTGTGTGGTTATTTAAACAGGTATTAAGTATTTTTCATATTTATTCTTGTATGCTTTAGTTTTATTAATTTTCCTTCAAATGTCTACAGTGATTTGAAAGAAAAGGGCCCCCAAAGGGCCTGGCACAATTAGAATTTGTGGCTTTGTTCAAGTGGGTGTGACTTGTGGAGGAAGTATGTTACTGTGGAGGGGGGCTTTGAGGTCTCATATATGCTCAAGCCACACCCAGTGCCTTAGTTACTTCCTGTTATTAAGATATAAAACTCTCAGCTTCCTTTCCAGTACTGTATCTGTCTGTCTGCTTGCTGCCATGTTTTACCATGATGATGATAAACCTAACCTCTGAAGATATAAGTCAGCCTCAATTGAATGTTTCTCCTTTATAAGCATTGACCTGGTCATGGTGTCTCTTCACAGGATTAGAAACCCAAAGACAATGTTTATATTTATTTTATTATGAATGTATGTTCGCAGTGTGCTTATACTGAGGTCAGAGGCCAATGCTGACTGTCTTCTTTTGTTCTCTACTTTATTTTTATATTCTTTCTTTTTATTTTTGACAGTTCAGGAAAGTATATAATGAAGTTTAGTCATTTTTATCTCCATTGTACTGTCACATTTCCTACCCCACGCTTTCCAGAAACCCCTCCTACTTTTGTGTCTCTCTGGATGCATGACTCATTGAGTTTAATTAGACATGCTTGTGTGAGTATGAAAAATGGTGGGAAGACTATAGGAACTGTAGGATGGAGAGGAGTGTTGCAAAAAATGTCTCCTGGACATGACAAGGTCATAGCACTAATACATCATTCTAACTGTGAATAATTACATATATCTGTACATGAATGAGTTGTCAGCATTTCATCATGGATGAAGGAGAGGGTTTATAAAACTTTGTCTTATTTTTTAGACAAGGTCTGCCACTTATTCTGGAGCTCACTGGTTTAGTTAGACTGACTAGCCAGGCAAGCCCCCTTTCTCTTTTTGCCTCTGCCTCCTGGTGCTGGGAGCTACAGACACATGTTATCTGACTAGGCTTTTTAAGAGTGTACAGGGGATCCAAATTCAGGTCCTCATGATTGTGCAGCAAACACTTTGTACACTGAATCAATCATCTTGTAACTCTTACTTTTTTTTTTCCTACAGAAAATTTCCAACTGTTTGTGCCCTCTTGAACATATTTTTGGTAATCATTACTGGCATATAGTAATTGATATTTGCATCTGTATATTGATTACATGCCAGTCATTTTGTGAAGCTGTTTAGAGTATTTTATGCCTTTTGAACTTTTTACACAAACACATAGCATAAAGAACTCTCTTTGTATGTTGTTTTCATTCCTTTGCTTCTTTAATTCTGTCTGCTGTTTTACTGGCTAGGGTAAGAGGTCACCTTCTGATGTTTCCTTTAACCTACTTGTTGCCAAGCATTCAAAGAAAAATATACCTCTCCCAACAGTCACCAGCTGACAGTAGTTGCTGCACTGAGTCCTTCCCCACACATAATGGAGCTTTGGTTGGCTTGACCTTGCATAGCATGCCGTCTCTTTCTAGCCATCAAGGATGCTTTCTGTAAGTTTATTACAAAATTCTTTTGAAACAGTAAACACAGTTTTTTTTTTCTTTTCTTGGTCTGCAAAAGCATGCATCTTGTTGCTGATATCAGTATTAGAATTTTTATCAAATTATTTTTCTGAATATATGAAAATGATCATACAATTAGTCACTGAATCAATAAAGCCAATGATGCTGATAGATTTTAAAATCCTAAGTCATGGTTGCATTTCTGGGATAATAATGACTCTATCATAGTATGTTACTATTTTTTATTGTGCTAGACTCTTTTTGCTAATGTTTTATAGAGTTTTTCATCTTTGCTCATGAATCAAATTCTAAGACTATCAAATAAACTTAATTGCTTTTAAGTTTTTTATTGACTTCACAAATTTAGAAAAAAATCTTACTTTATTCTTTAAAAGAGTTTTTAAAGCTGGTGTAAATGTTTAAATGCTCATCCATATAATAAGTGTACATATATTTATGTACACATACATATGTGCTCTTAAAATTGTGTACTCAGCTTACTTAATAATAAAGGGAGAAGTGCATGGCTTTTATCTCCGAATTTCTTCTTTTAAGGTTTCTTGAAAAACATTTATTTTATTTTCTAGAAAATTGTCCATTTTGATTAAGATTTATTTTTATTTTCTTTGCTCTATAGCTTTCATTGAATATTTTATAATACTTTCAATGTTTTATTTATAGTTACACTTTCATTTTCCCCTGACATGCTTATTTGTGCATTGTCTTTTTATTTTGACAATTCTTCTTCAAGATAAGAGTACTTATAAGTACTAAGTCTTTTTGTCACATTTATGTATCAGCGTATCATTAGACTTTGCTTTGTATCTATATTTTATTATCATTGTATGTGTGCTTGTGTGTGCATGGTGTGTATGCAAGCGCACATACATCATGGGGCTCATAGGAAGGTCAGAAGAAAACTTTTTGGAGTCTCCCCTTCTACTTTTACATTGATTTCGGTGATGGAACAGTTGCCAGGCTTGTGTGACAACTTCTCTACCTGCTTACAAACTAGTTCTGACACGTTGCTTCTATTTGGCCTCCATCATACTTTCCCTTCTCACTCTGGGCTCTTTCCTCCCCAAAAGTACTTTCCCCTATTTTATTCTCCCCCTTCAATGGCTTCTGTTTTCATAGTCTTTAGACCCTTTTCTAATTTTATGTCCCATATTTTCTTTTTGTTACATAGGTTTATGCCCATAATTTTCTCTAGAAAAACAGGTTTCTCTATATGTCACAGATTTTAATATATAGTCTATTAATCATAATTTCTGTTTTGACGTCTTTGATCCATGAGATTTTTTCAGTATATAGAGATGTTTTATTTTTTAAAAAAATATTTATTTATTTATTTATTATGTATACAATATTCTATCTGTGTATATGCCTGAAGGCCAGAAGAGGGCGCCAGACCTCTTTACAGATGGTTGTGAGCCACCATGTGGTTGCTGGGAATTGAACTCAGGACCTTTGGAAGAGCAGGCAATGCTCTTAACCACTGAGCCGTCTCTCAAGCCCCCTATGGAGAGGTTTTAAATAGCTAGGAGAAATAATAGAGTTTTAGAAAAGGACACATGGAAATCTATTACTGTAGAAGCTAGCTTCCTAGCACACACACACACACACACACACACACACACACAGAGAAAGAGAGAGAGAGAGAGACAGAGAGACAGAGACAGAGACAGAGACACAGAGAGAGACAGAGAGAGAGAGAGAGAGAGAGAGAGAGAGAGAGAGAGAGAGAGAGAGGAGCTACCCTGTAAAGGGTGACAATGTCCTACTAGACACTATCAGTGAACAAATAAGAAGTCAAGTATCATGAATGTGTTAGTTGTTTTGAAGTTGTTGGCCAGTGAGGTCCTATGGACCCTTTAAACTTTACAGGCTACCATTGCTCTTAGCTACCCTCCTGAACTTAATGGTAAGACTATGTTACTGAAGTTGCCACATACTGGAATCACAGAAAATGAATGAATCAAGCTGGGACAGACCTGAACACTCCATCCCTCCTGGTTAGCTTTCATATTGCTGAAGGGTGCTATGCAAGTACAGGAGGAGTAATCTAATCATTAATCTTCCCTAAGCTGTGAAACCAGGAAGCTGTAAAAATGACTAGCCTGGCAGGACATACCTACTAGTGCAATGGGGGTATGAACATCCTGGGAGTAACCAATTACAGTTTTATTGGATTTAAGTCCTACTCCTCAAGATATAACCTGTATGTGGCATAATAACCAGGCTAGCTTAATATGAAACAGCAAATTTTAATGAAGGGATAGCTCACAACACCAGGGATCCAGCGATGGGCAGGAAATACAAAAAGGACCGGTGGGGAACACGCCCACCAGATTTATATGTAAACATTAGCCCAAGACGAACACGCCCCCCATTGGGCTGGGCTTTCCCTACAATAACCTGTATCTGACACCAATATTAGGCCAGGAAGCTTTGGCTAGACAGGACAAAGGCCCTGTGGTAGGGGTACTAGTCTTCTGCTACTAAATGGTCATAGTATTAATCTGACTCTCAGTGATTTATTGTTATACCCTTAGACCAATGCAAATCTGTAGTATTAAGAGAACAGGCCCCTTTCTATGCTACATAGCTAATCTTTAGATGGTCTAAAGCTAAACACTTTAATTTCTTTAAGAACTATCAGGAAGGGGCTGGAAGATATGGCTCCAAAATAAATGGTTATGTCAACACTAATCATCAGTCATCTCTCAGAGTTTTGGTAGATCAGAATTTCTGGAGAAGCTTTATTGGAAGTTCTAGCAGATGACTGCGAGAGTCCAGTCTCCTCAGGGCTTAACCAAGGCTATCATTTTTTGAAGGGCTGCCTGAGGCTTCAGTGTGCACTTTCGAGATAAAATTAGTTTGTCAGTTGGTAAGAAGTCTTGGTTCTTCATAGTGCCATTTCGATGGAAAATATGTTGAAAAATAAATAAAGAAGAGAAGACTGTAGGACTGGGCATAAGATCATGTGGTCAGAAAGGTGTAAATGAAGGAGAATCTATAGAAAATTTCAAAGTCAGTGGTATTGAAATAGCATCTGGCAAATATTGTTTCCTGGAAGTCAAGTAAAAGAGATCTCATGAAAGAAGTCATTGAAAGTACAAAGGCTGCTCAAAGGTATAGACATTTGACAACTTAGAAACAGTGCTTGCATTTTTTTTTTTCGAGACAGGGTTTCTCTGTGGTTTTGGAGCCTGTCCTGGAACTAGCTCT
This sequence comes from Microtus ochrogaster, assembly GCF_000317375.1. Classification (NCBI taxonomy): domain Eukaryota; kingdom Metazoa; phylum Chordata; class Mammalia; order Rodentia; family Cricetidae; genus Microtus; species Microtus ochrogaster. The sequence continues at coordinate 25,577,440 of NW_004949100.1, read as the reverse complement.
TGTAGACCAGGCTGGTCT
>NW_004949100.1:25553999-25577322 GCF_000317375.1 Microtus ochrogaster | reverse complement strand
CTGGGATTAAAGGCGTGCACCACCACTGCCCCAGTGTTTGGATTTGACAGGATAGTAAACCTGGTGAGCTTTAGTACAGAGATATGTAATAACCAGTGATTCTTCATTGGGTGATTGAGAGAAGAACATCAAAATCCAGGTGTCATGAATATGCCCAACAAGCAATACTTGTACTCATTAACCCAACCACACAGTTAGCTCCTGTTTCACCTTGTAGAGAAGAGCTCCCTTGATTGATAGCCAGTATCTTCATCTCCTATGTGCGGCTATTGGGGAGACATGGGACCCTAAAAAGGGATAGATGCTCTGCTCCTTTTGCTTCCCAGGACATGCAGTGCCCTGCAGGTGTTGTTCACTAGAACCAAGACCACTGTTTTCTGTTCTCTCTGCTTCAGGAGAGCAGTGCTATTCAGGAGGCTGACAGAAAGATCCTGAAAACCCAGTTAAATGTGTCAAGACAAGGTGTCTTCAGGACATAAGGAGAGGGAAAATCTCTGGAGTGTGTGCATGTGTGTGTACAAGTGTGTGCGCTGGGGCACTTTTCTATCACTGCAGATTTAAAATGTTCCGTACACTAAAATTAGAACTGGCATCTTCCATTTCCATAAATGGAAGGTAAGGATGAAGGATTCACTGACTTCTTTAAGGGCGAGGAAAAGATCTAGGTGTTACCAATATTACTACATACAATTCTGGGATGTTTAGAAATAACAAGGGATTCGGAAGAGTGGGCCTGTGCACAAGAAAAGTCTCACAAAGGCAGCATGCTCAGAATCAGGGAGAGCTGTGTTTGGTCTGTGTCCCAAAGGAAAGCTTTCCTCTGACTAAAGTAATGCACAAGTCTGCTGACCAAAGGGCTCCAAAGAACCATTATCTATCACCTCGGAGAAAAAGTTAACGCTCATTCTCACATCGTACATCGGAGAAAGTTATAATTTAAATTATAGACTGAAAACGAAGGGAACATTTATCTGCTGGTAACTGATGATGAAAAGCTTCTGAGGAGTTATAAAGCCTAATGAAAGTACAACAGCAAGGAAACTAAGTAGCTAAAATAAGTAAGGTACAAGCTGTGGTGGAAATACATTGAGTACCTATAGGGTGGAGATTTCAATGATAGGGATTTATTCCTTTTAATTCTGCAGTTTAAGAGTATGAGACCAAGGTGTTTTCACCATAAAGAAGAAATGAATGCTTGAGAAAACAGGTGTATCTCATCTGATTTAAACATTATACAATGTATATGTGTATTACAATATTACATGACCAAAAATAACTACAAACAAATTTAGTGTGACGTTGAAAACTTGAAAATATACACATAGCCATCACCATGTAGACTCAGTAGGCTGTGTTTACGTATTTATGTATTTCTCTATGTAACAATCAAAGAAAAGGAGGCCATCAACTGAGAGGCATAATGGCAGAGTTTAGAGGGAGGGAAAAGGAAGAGGGAAGTGATATAATTATATTTTGATTAAACATTCAAAAATTTGGTAAGAGAAGTACATCCTAGAGTATTAAATATTCAAAAAAATAATAATCACATCAAACAGTAAAATGTGAGGAAATATCTTTCATATTTCCTCATGAGAAGTAGGAAAAAGTTAGTGATAAGATTTTGTTTGAGAAATTTAAAAAAATTAAGAATTGACAGTATCAGACAAGTAGAAGGAATAGATACTGAATATGAGGTCCTCAGACCTTTGAGGAAAAACAATTTGAGTAAATTCTTAAGATTATCTGTCATTACAGGTGAAATAATTCTTGGCATGAAGAACTATTACTTGATAAGGGAGATCAAGACAATGTATACAAAAAATTTATGATGCTGAGTTACTTAACATATTATGAATAGGTTAATCATCCAGCAGTGGATGCCTTAAATATTATGCAGTAATGACTCATTTCTCTTATTGAGGATTTTGAGTGGCTTTAGAAAATGGTAATGATACAATCTTAATGAGTGAATGTACAATCAGATACAAAATTTGTGCGTGTGTGCAATATGTTAATAATGTATTAAACAGTGACAGTAGATGCTATGTATCTACTATTTTATGGGTTCATTTTATACAGTTTTTAATGAGCATGTGATTCCTTTTTTTTTTTTTTTTTGGTTTTTCGAGACAGGGTTTCTCTGTGGCTTTGGAGCTGTCCTGGAACTAGCTCTGTAGACCAGGCTGGTCTCGAACTCACAGAGATCCGCCTGCCTCTGCCTCCCGAGTGCTGGGATTAAAGGCGTGCGCCACCATCGCCCGGCGAGCATGTGATTCCTTATGGCATTATTTTAATGCCCAAAAGTCAGGAGAGTAAAAGGAGAAAGACAGCCATGAAATAATATTCTCAGGAGCTTTTTGGCCATGCAATGTCCTTCAAAGGCAAAGGGAAGGTTTCCGAAGCTGATGTGATTTCATTCCTCTTTCCAACTGTTCCCAGAGAGCAGAAAGTGATGGTTCTTACCAAGCTTTGCCCAGAGAATGATTTTCATTTTGTATTGGGGATTTGTTTGGCATCCAGACTATTTCATTGTATCAAGAGCAAGTTTCTGTACTGGAGAGATGGCTCAGTGGTTAAGAGAAAATACTGTTTTCTTGGAGGACCAGAGTTTAGTTCTTCCTAGAACCTCTATCAAGTAGCTCACAGTCACCTGTAACTTCAGCTCCAAAGGATCTGACCCCCTCTGCTGGCCTCCACAGGCACACACTCTCACACATACATATACAAAACAGAAGCACACACACTTATAACACATATATTTACAAACTCATATTCATACACTCACGGAGATACATACACACATACACAGAGACATAGGTGTATACATATACATACACTCACATGCGTACAAACACACAGACACAAGCATATGAGAATGAATGAATAAATCTTGTAGAAATAACAAGTTTTACATTAAAAAGGAAAATGCACAAGAAATACTGTTTAACAAATCCTCGATGCAAAAATTATAATAAGAATTTAATTGAAATATTTTCTTTTTAGATAGGTGGTTCTTTCTTTGTCAAGTGAAACATCTGCTACTCAATCATATTTAGCATAAAGAAGAGAGCCTTTGTCCAAACCTCATTATAACTTTGATTTTAGAAAAATTGTATGAAAAAAAAGAAAAATTGTATGTACACTATTTTATTAAAGATTAGGAAAATATTATTATTGGCATAAGTAAAATAGATTTTTGGATACAATGCAAATTTATAAAGCAAATTGAAACATTAGAAAATACATTTTATCTCAAGCTTCCATGTGAATATAAAAACATAACAAAATTCCTACACCGGACTATCCATTAACATAAAAGTAATTTTTAATTTTACACCATTGAAAAGAAGTTGCTTTCCTTCCCTTGTTTGACTTTCTTAGAACTGGATCTGCATTTTGATAGGCAGGACTCAGAACTCTGCACTTACAAGTCCCAGTCTGAATGCACCTGAGTTTTTTTTTTATTATTGCAATAATTATGTCTTACTGCATCTGACATGTGAACTGGAAAGGATGTTACTCATTGTATCTACACCAGTGATCTGCTTTTAAAAGAAGGCAGGTGTTTGTATGTTCTCAGATACTGGGAACTCTTATTTCAATCCCAAGGATTTTCCTGTTGCATATTCTTTTCCATTGGGCATTGAATGTTGGACATTATGTAAAAACCTGACCTTGTCTCATAAAAAGTCACATGCTTCAGTCAGACATGTCACAAATGCAGATGGTGAGAGAGAATATAATACTAGTGAGTCCTTCATGCTGGAAGAAATTATAGTTAGCTTTGTATTGAATGAGTGCCAAAAGAGCACTAATTGATTAAAAGATGGAAAGGAAACCGTCTTAGGATATTTTTGGTACTACATCCCGGGAAAGATACCAGTGAATACAATTCCTGTAATACATGTGAATATTCAGGTGAGCAAAATTTACGTGTGTTCTTCATACTGGTTTCCTGCAGTTTAAAACGGTTCCTTTTCTCTCTTCATTATACAAACATTCTACAACTTTACATCCAATCGATCCACACACTTTTCCTTGGAAAGGAGCTGTAACATGAGTTCGTATTTGCATATGCACAGAGAAATTCCGACATAAAGTTGTCATACCAAGTGCCTGCTTTGTCTTACCGGATACTGCAGGACACTAAGTGTCCAGGATATTCTGAGGCCTCTGAACTACCTCACTGCCACACAGGCCATATTTTTAATAGCCCCTTTAACACAGAGCAGGGGAAACTTCAGTCACACACAGATCAGGACGCTAACCCAGGACATCCATCCAGGAGAAGGGAGTGCACCCTTAGGCTTGTTTTCTTGTGACACACATCCTCTGTCTAAATTCTTTAGCAAGGATTCTTGAGCCTCAGCGCGGTGAAGAGCATCACTTCCCCAGCTGTGATACATTATGGGCTGGGAGTTACACCAGTTCAGTGTGATACAATGACTGGTAAAACTGGTACTCAAGGTTTCCTTGATCATTGCACAGAGGGGAGACAGAAATATTCTTGAAATGGCTCCCAGCACCCAGTGACTCCACACATATCACATCCCATGTGGTTTTAGGTACCGAGAGAATATATGCTTTGTACTGATGAATGGTCACCTGAAACCACACAGATATATTTGGCTGAGGAATACCAAAATCCCATCATGCAGCTACCCTATAAACTGATACAGTTACAAACATATACACTTGTACAGCTATAATGACATTTCCTTGTATCACATCTATCAGGTTACAAACGGCTAATAATTTTCTTTTCTAGTTACAGTCAAACATTATAATGACACACATCATAAATCAGCATCAACACAGAACATTGCTTAGCAGAAATAAATGTACATGCATTGCAGAATGATCTGAGATTACAAAAATATATCAGAAGTCAAAAGTAGCTTGTGTGGAGAAATGCTATATCTTTAGTTTATTGAGATTGTTTGGAGGATCCTAATGTACTGTCACCGAAAGAATAATTTTTCCTTTACAATCTACTTAGCAAAGATTTATCGATCTTTCCCCCCTTCATAGAGAATTACTGATCCATTTTAGAAAATCAGATTTTCACACCTTTCAGGAGAATGTGCCCGGCACTGTACTCAGGGGACTGCCTGGGAAGTTGACTTTGACACTCGGTCCCTTGGAACGTGCACACCACAGCCTAGTGCCTCACTGCTGATTTGTTGCAGCAGGCAGTAAATACTTTCATACATTTATAGAGAAATGATTGTTCTGCAAGGACTTATTTTTCCATGCTAGTGGATGTATTCAGGCACTGTCATTTGTGTAAACAGCGTTCGTAGATGTAATGCCTTCTCTCTTCCTTTTCTTTATCCTGTCTTCTCAGCTCTGATGTCTGAACAGTAAGGTAAGATAAAAGTTGTTGAAATTCATGCTGCAAAGCCATGGGATGCTGTAGAATTTTTCAGTGTGGGTGTAAATAACTTTCTTTGCGACGTGTATGCCTGCTCTTGCTTCATTACGGGAGTAACCAAGGTAGCTAAGCAGCTGACGTGCTATATTGAAGTATGCATCATAATGAAGGTGATTTATTGTAATTAAAGCAGCAGGGAGAGGAGCTTTGCACCAGACATACTGTCTCACGGAAGAGCTTAATAAAGAACATTATTATTAGTTATGGATTTGGGTGGAGGATGCTGTTTACCATGAGTTACATGATTAGTAAGAATCTCAAGCTGCTTTTTGAGTTCTGAATCAAGAGGGAAGAAAGACTCAGCCAAAGAAGGATTTTCACACTGGCAGGAGGCTGAGGGTGTATGTGCTTGTGTGGAAGGTGGGGAGAGGGCAAGAGAAGAAAGCCAGCTAAGAAAATGACGCGAGTCTGAAGTGTTCCGGGCAGGAGCAGTTCTAGAATTCTTTATTACGTATCTATGGAGACAATGGCATGGACTGTAAGTAGCTCCTGTCTCTCAATATAATAACACACATAAAGTCAGGGTCAGATTGGGTTCGCACTGGGCTTTGATGCTGCAGAAGGTCACTAGGAGAATCGATGGACTAAAATGAGCCTTGAGTTTCATGCAATCAATGCTATTTTTCTATTAAAAGTGGACAAGACTGGGTATAAGTCTCAAGCTTCAAGTGCGGTTTGTCTGAGCTTGTCAGATCAAGCATACATTCTGGCATACATGGGTTGTTTATTATCATAACTGAGAAGAGGAGCGTAAACTGCGCAAGAAAGTGGAAGCATTGTCTGTAAGTTTGAGCCCCTGCTGTAAGGGCAACTAGGTTTAGAATCATGTGGCTCTGAAGGGGACCTGTGCTTTTGTTATTTTTAATGAATTAAAACCCAGAGAAGCCTTTACAATGGAGATAAATTATTGAAAATAAAAATATTGCTTATATGTTGCTGTGGTGTTACTGCTTAACCCCACCCCCACAAATCTACTGTTGGGCTATGTTGACTGGCAGGTGGAAAGAAGGATTCTCCCGCATATGCATTTTTTCATACAATTTAAAAGTTTTAGAAGTTTTCACCGAGCAAAAGATGCTTTATTATCTGTAGAGACAGAAGTGTCGAGATTTTGTTGATGCTACAGGTCCTTAATCTGCAGGAGTGAGGAGATTCTTGTTAATAGGACTCAGTCATAAATGCAATTTTCCTAATAAATTGGAAGTTCTGGGGCAGCTGGAGGAACTCCCAGGGGCCTCTTCATTTTGCCCCATCATCACTAAGATGATGTTATAATTTAGGAGTAGGGTTACCAAGGAAGCCTTTGTGACTTCGTTCAGGGAGATGGTGAACGAGAGAAGGCTGAAGTCTATAGAATAGTCCAAGTCTACTGAAAACTATCCCTGGGCTACTTTACCGCAGCAGGCTGGCACTACAGAGAGACAATGGACAGATTCTGTACATAGGGTGAAACGTATTTCTAATCTACCAAGGAAACCAGGTGAAGGAAATGCCCAAATACTAAAAACCAGGAAACTGAAGGAGACAGGAACTATTTAATACTCCATAAACTGATGCACACTGAACTCGGAATTATCGCTTGATGAGGTGGTGCTCAGATTTTCATTCTTCCCCCTTCTAAAAATCACAGTGTTAGCTACTTTTTCATTCAAGTCTAATTTGATTCAAACATCCAGGATTAGTAACGGAAAACTGAGGGAAATGAATTGGCAGCATCATTAAAACCAACTCCACTGTCCCTCACAGAGGCTCTAACAGACTACACTAAAATATGTCTCCCCAACCCCCTAATTAAGCTAATTAAATGTATTTGCCATAGTATAAGTAATGGAGTTTAGGAAGTGAAACTTTCTTTGCTGAACAACAAAGTAGCCGCCACCCCAGGAAATTAGAAGTGTGGGGGAGAAGATGAGACATCCTGAGAGCAGTTCAGCCATTGACTTACACGATGTTTCTGGAACCCACTTACCATGCGGCAGGGTGTCACAGTTCTTGGAGTATGGGTGTGTATTTAGGGTCTAGCTGCAATTTTGGCTCCAGTTAGATTTTTGTGCGGTGAGAATGACCAGTGGTCTTTTTCGGTTAAGACTTTTTTTGAGTTTGTTTAATTATCATAATTTCTAAACAATGGAGAAAAGAGCTACTAAAAATGGTATTTTAAAGAATATTTAAGTTGAACGCAATCTCAAATCTCAGGACTCTTCTTGAAAGATGTAAAAATAATGCACTTATTGTGCACTTTTCTAAGTAGGAAATTTGATTGGGGAAATGGGATATTTTCCTCTGCTTTGTCAATGGCTCTCGAACAGATACAACGCCAAACAATATGAGGAAGGTAGAACTTTCAAAATTGTAGTTGTGATTCTCACTTTCCAGGGTGAATTTATTCATAAAAATAATAGAACACTAAAGTTTTCTGACCTAGGTTGTATGGTATGTGTACACGTTCATTTGTGTGCTCGCATGTGTCCGTGCATGTGGAGGCAAGAGGACCACCTGAAGAATCTGCCTCTCTCGCTTCTCGTCTTGTTTTCTGAGACAGGGGCCGTCACTGAGCCTGTGCCCGAGATGTTTCCGCCCTCCCGGCACTGTGAGGGCAGAAGTGTGCTGTGTGCCCAGCCTTTTCTTTCTTTCTTTTTTTTTTTTTTGTTGAACAATAAAGTTTATTACTCCTAAAACAATTTATTGAACCTCATAACAGGTATTTTATTAATTAATAAATTAATAAACTTGAAAGTGACATAACTGAAGACAACATTACCACTGGGAATCTTAGTAACCGTTTACCAAGAGTCTGAGCTCAGGTCCTCCCGCTGGCGCGTCAAGTACTTTATTAGCTGAGCTGTCTTCCCAACCTCAGAGAAAGTTTTGTAAAGATCGTATTTTGTGCTCCAAGAAAGAAAAAAATCAAATATTAATTTCAGTACATTTTTATTATTTTGCTTGAAAATTGAGCCTTTTATTTTCATTATTTTTGTACTGTGATTTATTATACCTTACCCATTTAACTCACGATGCTGTAATATTCTAACTTGGAGGTTTTGCTAAAATGAAAGAGACGTGCTTTGTTGATTACCATCTTGAAGTCCCCCTTATATAACCCTCATTTGAAAAATGAACTTTGAGCCCCAGTCACTATTAAAGGCCTTTTGGGGAGGTTGAATTGAGGCTGCTGGCGAAATGCTTCTGGCTCTGAAATCACTTTTCTCTCAGATGAGGATACTGAGGTAATAGAAAAACTCTTAATCTCAAAAGCACCCTGAATGTGCCACCCAGAAAATTAACCTCATTCATCGCCTTCCCCCACCTTCATTTTTTTCTTTTTTTGAGATCTCAGAAAAATTGAGCACATAAATTAAAGTGTCCCCTGCCCTAAGTTATGCCCCCCGCCTGTACTCCCCAGCACCCATGGGCTCCAGTCTTCAGGAGTACCACTGGGTTCTTATTTTCACCCAGATGAACTGCTCGTCAACCTTTTTATTCTTCCTTTTCAACATATGTGATCCAAAGTGCCTTCTCTTTAATGAAGCTTGCCTTCTTTTCTTTCTAATTTCCTTTATTTTTTGAAAAATTATTAACAGTGGTTATTTCTGCAGAAAATCCTCCCACTTCCAAGCTATGTTCACTTTCTCCTTAGCGTGGCCAGCAGCGTGCCAGGCAAACAAATAGGTGCCATTCTCATCGGGCATATGCTTGATTTGGAGTGTTATTTGGAGGCACCTTCCATGTTTCTAAAGACTTCCTAAATCTAAGACTACACAACTTTCTATGAATTGTCATTGTTTTAGCTTATCACCTATCTGTATTCTTTCATATACTTCAATCTCTATGTTATTTATAATACCTAAACCAACATGAACATTACATAAATAGCTGTCATGTGTATTATGAGAAAATAGTGATAGGAATATAGTCTCTGTCTATGTTCATATGGATGGGATTTTCACAAGTTCTTTTTGACTCCGGATTGGCTGCATCTGCACATGTTGACACAGAGGGATGAGTGTACTGTGCTTGTGCAGTTAAGATCACCTAACTCCCTCTGAATACAAAACCTATGTTTGTTTTGGAAGAAAATTCACCTTACTTCTGTAAAATTTGAATGCTCTGGAATATTTAAGGTCTCTATATGTTTTAGAAGACTGTAGGATTTTGTTTTCTGGAATAAGTGTATGCGAATCCTTACAGGTATGCATAAATTCAAAGAGACAACCAAGAGAAAAGGTTCTTCACACCAACTCATGCTCACATCACCACACTTGCTTCTCTAAAGAAATATGGCCCCAGGGTAATTTGAATATTAGGGAATGTCTTTCCATTCTTTCATTATAACCTTGAAATAAGTGAAGTTTTGTTGTTTTGTCTTGTTTTCTTTCCTAGGTCTTTAAAATTGTGCTTACTGATGTTGTCTTTTTAAAGCTATGACTAGCATTCAGTCCTTACTTTTCTGGGTTTTAGCAATTGACTCTTTTCCTTTCACTTCTCTATTAAAAGCTTTACAGGTGTAGAGTTCACCTTAGTGGACACTCACGGCTTTGTTGAACTTAGCCACGTTTTTGTGGTTTGTATGGGGTAAATGAGATAGATAGCTTCCTTTTATGCTTCCCTCCACCAAGGGGGATTATATTTCATGTAATACAAAGAGTAGGCACTGTGGATATTTTGTAAGTACTGAAGATGGAACTAGTATTAAAATTCATTTTTGATTCCTTGAAAAGAACACACACACACACACACACACACACACACACACACACACACACACACACAGCATGAATTCAGGCCAGTTTGAATTCACATAAGTTTTGCCATACAATTACATCACAGTATTGACATTAGGGCCTCTGGGGTGTCTCTTGCACTGCTGATTTGCAGTTTACTGGTTCCACAATTCCATTACTCTCAATCTGATTTTCTCAACATTTCTCTTTCTATTTTGCCATAGTCAAAAGTTCTGCTTGGGGATGGCAGATACAAGAGGCTCCAGGATACTGGCATCATATTCCATTTCCTTGATTCTCGGATGTTCACGTCATGTTCTACATTTTATTAAAAGAAAAAGAATCAATAGTCTAGAAGCCTTATTAATTTCCATTGAAACCTGATGTTATTTAGGGGAGAGTCATTCCTCTGATGTCTACAACTTTAATTTTATAAAGTACAGATGAACCCTTTTGTGACTACATCAACTAATTACATTTACTTAAGGAAGAAAAGAGACCATATTTTTCTTTACTTTGTCTATATAAACAATCTTCATAATTGCAAAAGGAAAAGAAAGATATAATAGTGATCCCATGTAATCCTAATTAGGTCAATGGATACCAGGCATCTATCAATTACTTACATAACTTAGAAGTGGGCATGTGTTAGTCAAACAACCATCAGCTTGTGAGTTAATAGTCTCTGTAAAGCAAATGTCTTTAGACACAGAGACTACTTTGGGCATGGGTTTTGAAATATTTCTGAAAATAGAACCCCAGGCAAAACTTGCCTAAAAACCTGTATTCCCACCTTTTGATCAATAGATGGGCATTATGTAAGCAATGCAATTGGATATTAGATTAGAATTTTGATTGGGTCTTGATATGCTGAGATGTTGGATCATAAGGAAAATCCAACACAATGATTTCAAATTCCTGTTGAACACAGGTTTCTGGAATCCCAGGTTTAAGTGCCTTGTAGTGAATTCTCTCATCTGCTCCCTTTTATCAAAATCTGTAGAGACAAGATTTTCATGACTACCAAAATGAAATGACTGCACTGGGTTGCTCTATTTTTCTTGATAAAATTCACACGTATATGTATATGTATATATATATATATATACGAACACACATGCATACATATATGTATACATACATGTACACACATATAATTTGATTTATAAACACATGTGAACCATGCATATATACATAATGTATTGATAATTCTTCTATCATATTCACCACCAGTTTTATTGTTTTGTTAATAACCTTGCTCTCTCCCTAAAACTGCTTTCTTTTTGGACTTTCCTGTACCTGTGAATCCCTTTTACTCACCTCAAACCTTCATCTGGAATTAATTCAGTCAACTTTGTCTTCTGTTATGAACTTCAAAGGGCCAATAGTATTCTTCTAGTTGAAGTAATATGTACTTAGTAAAGTATGCAATGAACACCTTAGAATGTAGTAAATCTAGGATGTAAATTTTAGCATCATAGCATTATCATCAATGGCATTTATTAAAATTATTTACCCTCTCTTTAAGACCTACTTTGAAATCTCATTCTTAATTAGTAATAAATGCCATTTCTAAGAAAATATTACTTCCTAAGGCAATATCAGAAATAGTTTAAAATTTCAGCAGAGTTAGAAAATTATTCATAAGATATAAACTTTAATTTTAAAGATTACAAAGTTATGTTGTCTCCTAGAAGAAAACTTTCACAGAGGAAATTCACCAAAATTACAGTGCTGTAGTTACTCTAAAGTGGAGGAATTTTGAGCAACTTTTATTTTTCTTTAATACTCTTAGATTTTCTTTTCTTATAGTAATCATGTCTTGCTTTTTTAGCAATAAATGCTTAAATCTCAATACAAGACTATTACACAAGCAGTGATGCTCAGTCAAAAAATTTTCACCCCCAATCATCAGGTATGAGGACTACAAAATGATACTATATTGTTGGGCAGTCTGTGTGGTCCAGTTTCTCTGTTCTCTTCCTGACATTTGTTCTGCTTTTCTGCACCCTCTTGCAAAGAGGCACACACACACGTGTTCTGGAGCCTGGCAGTGGTGGTTCACATTTATAATCTAAGCACCCAGGAGGGAGAGTCAGGTGGATCTCTGAGTTCAAGGCCAGCAGTGTATAAATTGAGTTCCAGGACAGCCAGGACTACATAGAGAAAATTTGTCTCAAAAAACAAAAAATTAAAAAAGCAAAATCCAACCAAACAGACAACAACAACAACAACAACATAAAATCACTGTCTCCCCCCCCCCCAATTGTCCTGTGCAACTCTTATGATTTTCTCAGTCCGGTTACTAAAGATTGGTAGCTTGAAAGTAGCTATGATAGTAGTTTTTGCATTGTGGCAACCCAGAGACACTAATCAAGTCTTCTTTGTGGTATGGTCCTTGCTGTGTTTTTCATTCTTCAACTTGTTTTTAACTCAGCAGCACAGTGTAAGTCCTGTTCCACACCTTTGTACCTTTTCTCTGGTTCTTATCATAGTCACATGAACTTCTGTTACAGAGACATAACCATCTCTTTGAGTAGATGAATTTATATGTATTTCCTCCAATTCTTGATGTTACACGAAAAACAGTGAGAACTATCATGCTTATTTATATCCCTTCATTCATGTTGTAACTCTGAAGCATTTCCAGTGGAGACTTTTTCTTTTTATGTAAAGCATGCAAATTAATTTGTGGAACACAGGCAAATTACTCTCAACAATCTTTGTAGAGCAATAGTTAATGGATTCAAGAACAATCATTTTAGTTTGCACATCAACCAGTTCTCCTTTTTATGTTCAGCACTAGATGAAACAAATTGGTTGGTGTATTATTTCATTAGCAGTGAGGGGAATCATGTTTATTTTTAAAATGTCTGCTTGGTCATCTTTTGCATTTATAGGAATTTTTGTTATTGTTGACCCTTCAACTTTATATATTGTAATTTTTCTCAATGTATGATTTTTTTTCATCTTACTGAAGACCTCATTTGCCTTATAAAACTCAAAACTTTCCTTTTGATGCCTAGGTTTCCTTTTAGACTCACAGAAACTGCTTTTGATCTAAGTTACATGGATTCTTTAAGGTGATGTTATCAGGCTTCTACAAATGCTGTGCAAAAGGAGATCTCTCTACAAAAGCAGAACTCTCTCCTCCACAGTTGCAGAATGAGTGCAATGTTCTATTCTTACTTCGACCAGACCAATGGTTCTCAACATCCCTAATGCTGTGACCCTTTAATACAGTTCCTTTTATTGTGGTGACCCCAACCATAACATTATTTTCATTGTTCTTTCATAACTGTAATTTTGCTACTGTTATGAGTCATAATGTAAATATCTGTGTTTTCTAATGATCTTAGGTGACCACTTGACTCAAGGAGTTGCCACCCTCATGTTGAGAATCACTGCCCTAGGGCCAGAGAAATTAATAATTTGACAAGGATGCTGAGAAATTAATAGGTCCGATTTACAAATATGTGTTCTGAATGTTCTTAACTTGGTTTTCTGTGGCATTCGGTTTCCTCGCCCCTTCATGTTACACCTCTTGTCTTCTGGGATACATACTCTAAAGGATGAAGAGCGGGCCAAAAATGAAGTACACTGCAAATTATTACATTGTGAGCAGAGATACATTGCATTGTTATATATTTATATAAAAGTGCCTTATCAAAAATTTTTTAAGATTAATAAAATCAGACATTAGGGGAAACACACTAAATGGGGAGTTAAAACACAAGCTGTAAAATACACAGAAAGCTAAATAAATGGTGGCATCTATAATGTTTCTTGCTGTTGAGACCTGCCTTCCTCATGTTTACTGTTTCCTGGACTTTGAGACATTTTCCTTAAGATGCAATAACCATGGAAGCTTGCATTGGGAGGAGTCTCTGTCATCAGCATCCCTAAGTGACTATGATGAACAGAGACCTCAACCAATCCATACTGCTAATGTCAGATGAACAGGAAACAATACTGTGTTATGCTCCTAAAACTTTGAAGTTGTTTGTTACTGCAGTTTAACCCTGCTGTTACTGACCATCAAATTCATCAATGCTATGATAAATAAATCTTATCAGAAGCTACTGAAGACCAAGTGAGATGCCCATATTTTTTTATATTTTAGCTTCTTCAGTTCTATACAGATGGCTAAGGTGTGCTTGCTGTGCATATCAATCCATGTTTTTATAAAAGCAAATAGAGCAGAAAGCTTTTTTCTTCCTTCCCTCCTTCCTTCCTTCCTTCCTTCCTTCCTTTCTTTCTTTCTTTCTTTCTTTCTTTCTTTCTTTCTTTCTTTCTTTCTTTCTTTCTTTCTTTTTCTTTCTTTGTGTCAAGTTGTGTGTTATATTTTATCCTCCAATCAGAGATCATACCTTTGGAGGATGTGGAGAGACTATCCAGGACAAGTAAAACTGAAACCTGATTTTCACTGAACAAATGGTTCATTTCAGTTTTAAAAATTTTTGAAGAGTGCGCATTGTGTGACAGTTCCATACCTGTATATGATGTACCTTGACGATCATATTAGTCACATTATTACTCTTCTGCATCTTCCTTCCTTTTCATCAGCCTATAGTCTGCTTGATGCTCTATCATTGCTTCAGACCCAGCCCCCCATCAGTCTAAAATCATACACTGTTGTGTTCATGGGTCTGCTTTATTTCACTTAACATGTTCTCTAGCTCCATTCATTTTTCCTGCAAGTGACGTAATTTCATTTTCTTTTGTAGCTTCTTGTGGAAAATGTTTTCTAATATGTGTTTATGCTCTGTAAATGGAGTGCAGAGGTAATGATGGGACAACATTTGGTAGTTCACAAAAGGCATCTTCCTCCATACCCATTCTTGTTGAAATTCTACAATTGCTTCATGGGGTCAAAGTTGGAGCAAACCACATTCTTCACACTATTGTGTTTAATATGACAAATTCAATTCAGGAATATGGTTTCAAACTTTACCACCTTTAGTGTAAAAGTGGGGGGTGAAGTGGATGGAAAATTGAACTTTAGAAATTTCACCATCTGATGTAAAAATGGACCTTAGTACGACAAAGTAGAAAGGACTGTTTGTTGGAGCAATCTGTGTGACATTATCGGGTTGTCTATAAATATGTCCTCAGTGCGGAGAGACTAAGGAGGGGAAACTGCCCTGTAATATCCATGTAGAGAAGTGAAGGACTGATTTCCAAATGAAGGCAAGTGCTGCTGCAGTAATGGGGCATCAAACAGGCAAAATTGTATGTGTTGTCAATGACTACAGTGTAATTTCATTGATTTACAATGTTGAAACTGAAGACATGATTTCTAGCTTATAGAAGGTGTCACACTGGAGTAATTGCACACCAACTGGATTTTATGACCAGAAAAGAACCTGGTAATGCCCACACGGATCCCTCTGGCTGCATAGCACTTAGGGTTGTTCTACACTCAGGGAGTTATTATTAGCTGTTGTCCTGCTTGAATACTCATAGAAGGCACAGGTGTCACATATACTTTCATATTAAATCCTGGCTCAATGTATTATTTTCATAATGATGTGGAAGTAAGTGCTGTTCAGTTGGCATTCATACTTTTATTTTTAATTTTCATTTTTTCCTGGGGTAGCAATATAGACGTAAGCTAGTCTGAATTCTGGGCAGTAGGAGTGAGATACAATTCATATTAAGTAAAATGATCATGAAGAAAACCATTTGATACTCTACAGTATACTGTATCAACCATCATTTATATATAGTTATTCAACAAATTACATGAGATGTCCAACACTTTATCATAAACTGGCTATGAGTTAGATGACTTTGCCCAGCTGTAGGCATGCTTTAAGCATCCTGGGCACATCTAAGGCAGGCTAAGCTAAGCCATGATGCAAGTTATCTGTATTACATACATTTCTGACTTACTGTATTTTGAACTTAACAATGGGTTTATTGGAGAGCAAGAAATACGATATTTTTAATCGCCCGAAGGAAATTGTCTTAGAGTTGCTTGCTTGGATTAGTCCATAGCCATTCTGTTCTCTTCATTCTTCCTTTCCCATCATAATGACCAGGATGCATGCATTTTTTTTTACATGCCTTGACTCAAGTACAAAAGCCAAAGGGAACATCTCTCCTAAAGCAACTCACCAGAGTCTTCTCAGTGACAGCCATGCCCTGGGAACCACAAGGGCTGTAGGCTCCAGTTCAGAGGTTCAGTACAGTCTTCAGGGAGTGGAATGTCCAAAAGTACATTCTGAAAAAGAACTCTAGTGGAATCTTGTGCTCAGTGGAATCCAGGACTATAGAAATAAAAGAATATATGATCCACTTAAAAAATTCAGAGAACATTTAAGGCTTATTTTCATTGGTATTTTAACATGCATTTATGAATTACCCTAAATTACAAAAATGCAAAAATCCGTATTCATACTAGCGTTCTAAACGTGTTTTATGTTGTTTTGAAACACATCACATTTGAGGTTTGTTGTGCATAAGACTATACCCAAATATATTTACTTAAGAATTAAATATATTTTATGTTAAAACTTTCTCTGGAGCTGACTACTTCCATTGATGACAATAAAATGTCTTGAAATACTTTGAGAATTTTTTTCTTTAATGAAGAAGCAAATTTTAGCATTTTGATTTACTCTTAAAGAGGTTATTAGTTTTACTGAATCTAATACAAATTTGCAAAGCTTCTTTCAAAATATTGTCTTCAGAGTCATTAAATAATAAAAGTTCTCTCCAATTATCCTGTAATCTACTAGAATAGAAATATGTTTCTATTCTGACAAATTGTTGTGGTCAACACAGGGTATGATTTCTTACAAGCTACAAATTGCTAAGTGAGTTCATGAATAAGTTGATAAATATGAATAGGTTTCTGCAGAGAAATTTGCCCAGGTTAGCATTTAAAAAGAACAGAACATTGTGTTGCATACAATATTTTATGAAGGCATTATGATTGGTTTAATTGGAAAGCATTAGCATACTAGCAAATTGCCATCGGTATTGAAGTCGTGACCTGTGGTTTGACTCCTTTCTGAGTCCTCATCAGGTATGCCCTTTCTTCATGTAAAACAAATTGGCACAGAAGCACATGGATTTGTGGGTAATGACTAATTGTAACTGCAATTACTTGACTCTTGAAGGCTGTCAACTCTGTGGTCAGATCTAGTATACTTAGGTTATTGCTGTGAAGTTCATGCCCTTTTTCTATATCTTGAGTTGGGCAATTATCAGCACCTTGGTCAGCTCCTGGGCCCGCTGTGCAGTCTTCAGAAGAGAGATGCCCATCCTATCTTCAAATGCAGCGCTTGCCCATCCGACATATGTGGAAGGAAGAGTTTGTGGGCACAGTGGGATAGTTTCTGTGTTCCTTTTCTGTCATGATTTCTAGGGATACCACCATTAGTAGGCATGTTGGAATTTGCCGTTTCCTGTTACTTGCTGTGGTTCTCACTCTTTATGTCTGTCTTTCCATTATTGCCCTCATTTTCAGCTTAGTACTAAGATATTTTGCTCTCATTAAAATATATTTAATGAAATTAATTATCATGACATAATTTGATTTTCACATTCGGTCATTCTAAAAAGTAGAACTAAGTAATTTTAGTTAATTCATAGACACACAAACATCCCCACTAAACTGTTTTAGAACACCCCCTACATCCCAATGCTTTTCTGCAGCCAGTTGCCTCTTCTGGCTATAGCCCAGTCAGTCTGCAATATTTTCATCAGCGTAAACCTACCTTTTTCAGACATGTTATTTCTTCATTTTACTTTAAACACATTTTATCTATCTACTATCTATGATAGATTCCTCAATTGTTTCCAATCTTTTGCTATTACAGTAGCATGATATTTGCATGTCACGATATTTGCATACACATTCATGTGGACACATCTTTTCACTCTTTATAAAGATATGTAGGGTTGGAATTTAGGCTATGATTATATGTTTACATTTCAGTTTTAGAAGCTAATAAACAGTTTTCTAAAAATAGCTGTACCATTTTAAATACCAATGTTGGACAAAGAGTCCAGGTTTCTCAAATTTACACCAAACACTGGTATTGTTCTTTTAAAATATTTATTTTTATTATTTTTGGTTATGTGTATATGTGTGCTTTTGTGTGTCACGCCCACAGAAAGTTAGAAGAGGCTGCTGCATCCTCTAGAACTGAAGCTACAAATAGTTCTGAGCCACAGGGTGGGTGTTGGAAATCAAACTGGGTCCTCTTGGAGAGATATTAACTGCTGAGCCATCACTTTGGGACCAGTATTTCTTTTTAAAAATTTGTAATCATTAGGGTTGATGCATAGTGGTACCTTTTTATGTCAAGTATGGTTTAATTTGCATTCAATTTATGCTGATGGTAAAGCTTTTTGTATGTTGTCTATATCAGCATATTGTCTTCAGTGAAAATACATGTAAGACATTTGCACATTTTGCAATTGAACTATCCAATTAGCTTGAAGAGTTCAGTATATATTTTAGATATAAAATGCTATGGCAGAAATATAATTTTTGATTGTCTTTTCCAGTTGTGGTAAATACTTTTGTTTTCTTTATGGCATGATTAGAAATACAAAAGTTGTAATTATAATAATTATGAGTCATGGTGAACCTCATCAATAATAATTATGAGCCACAACAATTACCAACATAAAACAATAACCCCAAGGGTGCAATAATGCCATACATACCTTAGCAGTAACCAACATCTCTAATTGGACTTTAGTCCCTTTCAACAAGAGGGAAATCATGCGTAGTACTTGAAACCTAGTCAACTGCTAGAGCTAGAGAAGTCATGGATCTTGAAGGAGAAGAACCTAAAACCACTGCTTTATGAAACCAGCATAATCCCTAAGTACATTCTAAACATTTGTCCTTATACCCAGAGATACCCTGAACCAAGAAAACTTCTTTTTGCAGTAAATTGAGACCACTTCAAAAAATGCCCCCAATCAACAAAAATGTAGAGTTGTGGAGCCCATTCCTGCTGAGTACATCTATAATACAATCCCCACACCTAAGGCTCAGGAATCATTGCAGAAGAGGGAGTGGAAATATTGTAAGAGCCAGAGGAACAGGAAGTTTGCTGGGATATGTGTCTCCTAGGAAAATAAGAAGCTACACCCATAAAGTCTTACCGCCATGACTGTTTAAACAGAAGAGCAAAGAAATAACAGACATGTTAACATGGAGGGTGCTATGGTGGAGCCCAGGAAGCTTCAACACTACCCAAGGAACTGCTAGAAACCAAGGAATGCTGAGATCAGGAGGACCAGTCTTCCTTAGGAAAGAACACACTGTTTATCCAATACCAAATGACCAGTCCTGAAGACATACATAAAAGTAACATTGTGCAGATCGAGAAGGCTGTATTTAAGAATGTATGCACACACATCTATATGCGTGTGTGTATTACATATATTTGAATATGTAATGCATATATATGATACATATATGTACATAAAAACAATGAAAGAGACCACAAATTTGAAAAAGAGCAAGGAGGGATATATAGGGTTTGGAAAGAGAATAAAAAGAAAGGGAAAAAGCTGTTATAATCTCAAAAATAATTTTTAAAAAGTTTATTTTATTTAAATATTTTATTTAAATCTATCCATAACAATCCTCTTTTTCTTCCCTCTCTCCATCCCCTCCCATGCCTGTCCCTCCAACCTCACCCCTGTACTTCCTTCACTCTCAAATTGCTGGCTTCTCTTGACTGTTTTTACACACATGCACGCGTGTGCACGTGTGTGTGTGCGTGTGTGTATACATCCATCCATCTAAATACAACCTGCTGATGAGCCCACTTAGAGTTCCTTTTATGCATGTGATTTGAGGGCTGACTACTTTGCACTGCATAATCAGAGTGCCCATTCCCGGAAGAGACTAATTCTTCCCCCTCTGCAGCCATTGGCTGTCTGCAGTTCTTTGTCTATGGGAGGGAGCCTGTGAGATTTCCTGCTTCCATGTGACCCTATCTATTGGCATTGTCAAGGTTCATGTTTATTTAGGCAGCCATATTGTTGAGATATTCCGGGTATAATTCTCCTGTTGTTTCTAAGAGATGCAATCTCACAGTAGACTTCTTGGCCCTCTGAGCCCTAGGCGAAGGAGTTGTGTAGCAGATGTATCCCCTGAGGCTGGGCTCCCCACCATTTCTGCATTATGACCAGTTGTGGTCTTCCGTAATGGTCTCCATTCACTGCAAAGAGAAGCTTCTTTAATGAGAGGTAAGAGCTACACTTATCTGTGGGTACAAGAGTAAGTTTTAGAACGCAGTTAGGGGTTTTATTGGTGGAGTAAAGTGTCAGCAGTGAGCTGTCCTCTAAGATCTATGATCTCGCTAGTCATGATAGTTGGCTCTGTTTCTAGTATCAGACATGATTTTTTTCCTGTCGAGCAGGCTCTAGGTCCAATTAAACAGCTGTTGGTTACCATGAAAATATGAGTGCCACTACGGCTCCTTTAGGGATATCTTGCCATGATGACCATTGTTATATTTCATAGGTGTCACAGCTGGGTAGGACTATTGATTTCTCCCTGATCTTGGCAGCTTGCCAAGCACTTTCTGGGACTATGAAAGTTGGACAATAGTACATAGACTTTCAGTTTAGATTTAGCTGGAATTTTCTAAGCCCTGCGTCTGAATCATACAGTATATATTTAGCAATAGGAACTTACCTTCAACCTCTGAGAGGCAGCCAAGGGTAACAGCAACAGCCTATATTGTTTTGGGAGTCCCTTGATATTGCCTGACCAACAACTCAGAAGGAAGTTTCTCAAGCTAAGTACTGGAGGTTTTATTAGAGAGCCTAGGACTCTTGTGGGAAACAGTGTCAGCCCAAGCTGCATAACTTTATTTAACACACATACACGTACACACAAAGTTATGATAATACAAAGTATGTATATTATTCCTAATTTAGGAAAATATAAATCAATAATTTCTTGAGGCTTTATCAAATATCTCTAGTGTTATTTGCCACTTCCCTCTCAGTCTCCTTTTGTATTGATTGACCTCTCTTCCTCCTCTCCAATTAAATTACCCCTCCTCAATTTCCCCATTTTCCCCGTAAAAATACCCATGTATTGTTTCTTGGCTTTTTGGATTAGATCAAGTGTAATACCCATTATCATCAGTTTATTGTTTTATTTTTCTAAAAAGGATTTTAGTTTTTTAAAATCAATTAGGCTAATTTTAATTGTTGAATTAAAAGCATGAAAATTGTACGTAGCACGGTTAATTAAAACCCAGAGACAGAACTTCAACCTGAAGTTCAGAAAAGCAAAACAGGCAGTCATTGGCTTACCTCTACCTCAGTCTGAAATGGCGATCCTGCCTCTAGGAATCTCAGAATGAGACTGTCTGAGGGCTGTCTCCCTCCATTTTATATTCCTCTCTAGGGCTGGGATTAAAGGCGTGCATCACTACCGCCAGGTTTCTATGGAGAATTAGCATGACAACAGGGATTAAAGGTGTGTGTCACCATTACCTGGTCTGTAAGGCTGACCAGGGTGGCTGTTTTACTCTCTGAACTTCAGGCAAGCTGTATTTATTAAAATACAAATGAAATACCACTTTAAACACTTATATGTACTTTAACACATATATGTATTGTAACATGCTTAAATCCAGTTAGAAATAGCTATGCAAACATTATTATTATTATTATTTATTATTATATTTTGAGACAAGGTTTCTCTAACTGTCCTGAAACAAGCTATGTACATCAGGTTGGCTTTGAAGTCACAGAGAAACATCTACTTTCCCTAGACCACACTGGAGTGCTGGGATTAATGTGTCAGCCACCATACTTAGCCATTGATCATTTGTTTCTGGTGGAAATGTTAAAACTTATTTTGATAACACTTTGAAGTATACACTATGCAATCATTCTCTAAGGTCACCCTGCAGGATAACATAGTAGAAGTTCTTCTCTCTACCCAGCTGTAATAGTTGGTTCAACAAATGGTTCTGAGTTATTGGATCCATACACACTCTGAACAATGAAACTAAATCCTTATTTCAGAAAAAGCAGCTCAAGAAACATAAGCCCCGAACCCGTAGAACTGCTAGAAGAAAAGAGAGTGATTTCGCAACACTGGCATAAGACAACAGTACAGTAAAGAAAAGCAGAGACAGACAAATGGACTTACAACATATGTACACACAGAAAAGGAAATGAGTATCAAGAAACAAACCACAGGCTGGATCGCAGCCGCCAAAATGAAGTTCAATCCCTTTGTGACTTCTGACCGGAGCAAGAACCGCAAACGGCATTTCAATGCACCTTCTCACATTCGGAGGAAGATCATGTCTTCCCCCCTTTCCAAAGAGCTGAGACAGAAGTACAATGTTCGCTCGATGCCCGTTCGAAAGGATGACGAAGTTCAGGTTGTCCGGGGACACTACAAAGGCCAGCAGATTGGCAAAGTGGTCCAAGTGTACAGGAAGAAATACGTCATCTACATTGAACGGGTGCAGCGGGAAAAGGCTAATGGCACAACTGTTCACGTGGGCATCCACCCCAGCAAGGTGGTGATCACCAGGCTAAAGCTGGACAAAGACCGAAAGAAGATCCTGGAAAGGAAAGCCAAGTCTCGACAAGTAGGAAAGGAGAAGGGCAAATACAAGGAAGAAACGAGAGAGAAGATGCAGGAGTAGGGGTGTCTCACAATTTTCATTAAAGACTGCTTGAGTAAAAAAAAAAAAAAAAAAAAAAAAAGAAACAAACCACAGAATCTAGGAATACACTTGCTATTTCCAAGGTACATTTGACGAGGATTTACGACTACACAATGCAAGGAAATAACAGGACTAAGGTGAGAGCTCAGCTGGTAAATTAGTTGCCTTGAAAACATGATGGCTCAAGTTCAGTCCCCATAAACTGTAAAAACAACAACAACAACACCAAAAACAAAGCAAAGCAAAATAAAACAAAGCCCCAAAAGAGTTGATGTGGGAATGTGGGAGTGGGAGTGTGCGTTTGTTCCAGGACTGGGGAAGCAGAGCCAGATGGATCCTTGGAGCTGCTTGACCAGCCAGCTTCGACTAAATGGCAGATTTTAGGCCAATGAAAGACCCAGTTTCAAAACATCATATAAAATTCCTGAGAACTTACACCCAAGGTTGTCCTCTAGTTTCCACACACATGCACACATGTGCACCAG
>NW_004949100.1:25504217-25553318 GCF_000317375.1 Microtus ochrogaster | reverse complement strand
ATGTGTAGGAGGAGGGGGAGGGAAATGGGAAATGGGGAGGAGGCGGAAATTTTTTTTCCAACAACTAAAAAAAAAAATAAGAAAAAAAAATAAAGAAAAAAAAATTAGTAACATTTCTGGTTATCAGAGAAATCCAAACCCAGTCACTGCCTATTTGAAAACTGCTATTATCAAAGATAATAAGTACTGGTGAGAAGACAACCTTGAACACTCTTAATGGAGATGTGTCATAGGTAAAATTTGCATTATTCAAAAATACTCAATAAAATACTGCAAATCAAATCTAAAAACACATCAGAACCATCATCCACCATGATCAAGTTGGCTTCATCCCAGAAAGGCATGGATGGTTCAACATACAAACGTCTGTCAATATAATCCCCCTATTCAAATTGAAAAATAAAAACTACACGATCATCTCATTAGATGCTGAAAAAGCTTTTGAAAATACAACATCCCTTCATGATAAAGGTCTTGGAGAGAGAAGGGATACAAGGAACATACCTAAACATAATAAAGGCAATATACAACAAGTCAACATCCAGCATCAAACTAAATGGAGAAAAACTCACAGCAATCCCACTGAAATCAGGGATAAGACAAGGTTCTCCACTCTCTCCATATATATTCAATATAGTTCTTGAGGTTGTGGGAAAAGGGAACACTTCTGCAGTGCTGGTGGGAATGCAAGCTGACACAGCCCCTTTGGATGTCAGTGTGGCTATTTCTCAGAAAATTAGGAAACAACCTTCTTCAAGACCCAGCAATACCCCTTTTGGTTATATATCCAAAGAATGCTTTGTTTTCATGGTGTTTCTAACCAGATGGGCAGGCGCTGACAGAGAACTTAATTCAGAGCAGCGGTTATAGACATAAGCAACAACCTCAAGGCAACTGATTTGGGAAAACCAGTTCTCATTGGCTGAGGCTGCAGGTGTCTGAGAGTGCTAACCTAAAACTAATAGAGAGAAATGGTAAAGTAAGAACCCTAGAGATACTTCATATTCTTGGCTGCACCTAAAAGACCCGGGGATACCTAAGCTATTTAGTCATTCCTGTCTCAGCAGGAGCCTTTACGATTTACCAAAGAATTTTGTTAAAGACCCGTGTGAAGTAAAATAAGAATTAAAATGGTCTGACCAGGAATGTGTCCTTGAGACATAATCAGACACACCAACCAACACTGAGAGAGCCATTGGCTTCAGAAGCTTGAGTCTCATCTCTGGCCAACTTTTGGCTAACCACTGAGTTATGGAGAAGTGGACTCTTAAGAATTTACCTTGAAGTATTGAATAGGAGTGAGAAAGTAAATAGAAGAGAGTATGGCCATATATTTTGAAAAGAATGAATTGCAAACCACTAAGAAGCAAGTTAATAAACAAATATATATATAAACAATTTTAAAAATCAGGAACAAGACAACCCTCTAAGAGAGAATATAATAAGAATTTCAAATTGCTGTAATTTAACACTCAATCTGAGAAGAGAGTGTGAGAAAAGTAGACATTTTGCTGAGTGTCCTCAGATTTCACAGTTAGCTGACAGCTTCATCTCAATTATACAAGTGTTTCAAGGACTTAAAGGAATTACAATTAACATCTTGGTTGGGCAGTGTTAATCCCAGCACTCCAGAGGCAGGAGCAGACAGATCTCTGTGAGTTCGAGGCCTGCCTGGTCTACAAGTGCTAGTTCCAGGACAGCTAGGGATATTACACAGAGAAATCCTGTCTCGCAAAATAAAAAAAGAAGGAAGGAAGGAAGGAAGGAAGGAAGGAAGGAAGGAAGGAAGGAAGGAAAAGAGAAAGAATATACATATTCCCCCAAAGAAGAAGCAGTGAACAGTACAACAGCATCAATCTGACAAAAGTGCAAGAGACATGGGATGTTATGAATAGCTGTACGCCAATAGACTCAACAAATTAGATGAAATGGACAAACTTCTAGAATATAGGCATTACCAAACTGGCTGAAAAAATACAAAATTTAAGCAGGTGTGCAACTGGACCACTAACCACAAAGGAAATCCAAATCCTATACTACCCAAAACAAAACTGCAGGTTAATGTCTATCCAAATGCAAGGGCAAAATCATTTACAAATGCAAAAACAAGCTATTGAACAGACAATAAATAACTACAAGATGACAAATGCGTCTCAGCCAAGGAACACAAAATTAATTTGACATCTCAATATCAATCTATATGGCAGTCTTACAGATGGAGAAAAATCAAAATGCGTTTGGCAAAAATGTACATGAATTCATGATTTTAAAAAAAATCCCAATATTGGAATAAAAATTAATGCTTCAATTTTTATTTTAAAATGCACCCAGATTAGAATTCTTTTGCTTACTGTTTTATTATAACAATGCAAATATTTTTATTGATTTTATTGAACTCTACATTTTTCTCTGCTCCCCTCCCTGCCTCTCCTCTCCCCTTCAACCCTCTCCAAAGGTCCCCATGCTCCCAATTTACTCAGGAGATCTTGTCTTTTTCTACTTCTTGTGTATGTCTCACTTAGGGTCCTCATTGTTGTCTAAGTTCTCTGGGATTGTGATGTGTAGGCTGGTTTTCTTTGCTTTATGTTTAAAAACTACTTTTGAGTGAGTCCATGTGATAATTGTCTTTCTGGGTCTGGGTTACCTCACTCAAAATGATGTTTTCTAGCTCCATCCATTTGCCTGCAAAATTCAAGTTGTCATTATTATTATTTTTTTTGCTGTGTAGTATTTCATTACGTAAATGTAGTACATTTTCCTTATCCATTCTTCAGTCGAGGGCCATTTAGGTTGTTTCCAAGTTCAAACAATGCTGCTATGAATATGAACATAGTTGAGCCCATGTCTTTGTGGCACGATTGAACATCCTTTAGATACATACCCAAAAGTGGTATGGCTGGGTCTTGAGGAAGGTTGTTTCCTAATTTTCTGAGTAATCATTATACTGACATCCAAAGTGGCTGTAGCAGCTTGCACTCCAGCCAGCAATGCAGGAGTGTTCTTTTTACACAATACCTGGAAAGTAAGAAATAGTACAAAAGATTTAGAAAAATAAAAATGTGAAAACTGCCCACCATTTGGAAAGAAGATGTTATAGTACATAATATCTTAGGCTGTTTTGTGTATCATTTTCTAGTATCGGTCCAACGAAAGAGCATGGCTATTTTCATAATTTCTGCCATAGAATGGCCACCTTGTCATGGGCATTCCTGAAAGCTTCAATAAATGAAATTTTAAGTGCTATCTTTAGAACTAAATGATACTTCTAATTTGGGCATGGTATTCATGTTGAGAACTGTTAGATCATCCTAAAAAGTATGCATGTACTTCTAAGAGACTCAAGAGCACCTTTAGAGAACTCAGTCTAATGTTTAAAGTGAATGAGCAGAGCTCACAGATATAAGATACTCCAGTAAGGGCAAGGTTCCAGGTCACATTCACACTCACGTACAACAAATAAGGAGGGAGGCTAGTAAGTGTCACCAAGGATGTGAGAAAATTGGAACCCTCACACCTTGCTAGTGGGAGTGCACAATATAAAACAGAGCAAGCCCCCATGGGAAGCACAGTAGCTATCGCGTAAATCAGTTTGATGATGCTAAGAAAGTTAAGCATATTCTTATATGCTTAGTTAAAGAGGGATGATGGCACAGGCTTGGAATCCCAGCTATTCTAGGGATGTGCACAGAAAGCTCACATTCTCATCGTCAGTATGATCAACTTCATAAGACTCTATTTCCAAATGAACAAACAGAAAATTGGGGATATAAGTTCATGACTGAATATTAGCATGCAAGCCCCTCTGCCTAATCTCTAACTCAGAAAAGTACTTAATGAATAATTTCCAGTGGTCCAGAAATTGTCCAGTTGAAATTGTTCTTAGAAAACTGAAAACATAAAATTTGTGTATGAATGGTCATCAACAATATTTATAATAGCCCAAAAGGGAAAAAATTCAACTCACTATTGATTGGTTAATGGCTAGAGAAAATGCTATATATCCATAATGTGGACGCACCTTGATGTATAGCTAAGGAAGTCATAAGTAGAATCCACACATTGTGTGTGAGTCCATTTGTATAGCGTGTCCAGTTAGACGAGTCTACACATATGGAAATGTTAGTGCTTCTTAGCTCACAGGGATAATAAGGAACTCTTAACTAAAAAGTTTCTCTTTGAACTGTCGAAATGTATGGCTGCATGCTTTGTAAATAAACTAAAAACTGTTTTTGTTTCAAAGTGTATACTAA
Source organism: Microtus ochrogaster (assembly GCF_000317375.1). Taxonomy (NCBI): domain Eukaryota; kingdom Metazoa; phylum Chordata; class Mammalia; order Rodentia; family Cricetidae; genus Microtus; species Microtus ochrogaster. Next base: position 25,549,068 of record NW_004949100.1, on the reverse strand, counting down.
GATGCTGAATTTTATTACATTTAAATAATGTCTAAAATATTTTCCAAATTTTCATTATGATAATGAAAGAGCCTAAAACATAAAAATTTGTGAAATCCCTAGGTAGAATGAATAGTTCATATATTTATTATTTATTGTCCAAAACTGAGATGAATTTTTACTAGCTTTAGTGAAATATCTGATTCGTTATTCACCAGTGTGCTGCAGTTGGATTCAGGAAGTAGAATGTGTCATTTTCCCCGCTGTTTTCTTTAGAAATGAATAAATAAATAAAAACTGCCCACAATAAAGCAGTAGTTCTCAAAGATTTTAATCATAGGACCACACTGTCTGCTTTTTTCTTTCTCTTCCTTCCTCCCACCCTCCTTCCCTTTTTTCCTTTCTTTCTTCAGTGTGTGTATGATTGTGTATATAGATACATGTGTGCGCATGCACACAGAGGCTAAATGACAATATCCGGTATTGCTCTTGAGGTGCAGCCCACCATTTCTTTGAGACAGGGTATCTCTCTAGGCTGGAACTCACCAGAGCGGCTTTATTGATTGGCCGGCAAGTCTAAGAGATCTTCCTATCTCTGCAGTAGAATGGCAAGTGCACACTTCCATGCTCAGCCATGCTTTGGTAACAGGGGTCCTAGGTCTGGGACTTAGGCCTTGTGTTTTTTGCTGTAAGTGATTGAACCACCTCCCTGGCTTTTAAAAATTACTGAAAACTGGAAAGAATTTTCATTTATTTTGATAATATCTATTTATATTCATTATGCAAGCCTTACAAACAGAGGGAATTAATTTTGACATCTTTTAATGAATTTTAAAGTAGTGATAAATTCATTGTATGCTAATCATTTTCCAAATCTAAACTATACTTTTCAAATAGAATAATTTTGAAGAGTTATATTAATTTGTATTTTGACAAATTTCTTTAATATTCATTGAAGATAGTTGGAGTCCTAAATCTACCACTTTATTCTGCTGTGATATGTTTATTTGAGCTTTATGCAGAAATTAAGAGCCATGTTGATGTGAAGTTGTGTACTATTTTCACAGTGTTTTAGGACAATGGTGCTCACTGTTTGGTCCACATCAAAACCTGAAAAAACGTGAAAGCTATTGTTTTGTAAGGCTAAGTTGGATTGTAGAATCAAAATGCACGGTAGTAAATACACGAGCTCACTCCCTTGTAACCTATCACATGCGTCACACTTTGCATGGCTCTTCTGTTGACACATATGCAGCAGGAGGCACTGATCGTCTGGACACATCTTTCCAACGCTGCATAATAAATTACATAATAGGAAAATCACGTCAGGTATTTAAGCACTGACCTCATGAGAAAAAGGCTCTAAGAATGGACATTATCGAACTTTTGGTGATGGTAAGGTTGTCTAAAGTTCTGTTTTATTTTCTGAACATTCAAACATTTTATTATTAACCACAAATTCTTTCAGCTGTTTCTTCGGCAGTGACAGGCTCACTTCATTCATTTCCTACAAAGTATGTGCTTGACAAGGATGAAAAACTGAAGAACTATGGCTTGTCATTGTTTTTTCTTTTTCATGTTCGCAGCTTCAACAATCACAGAAGTGCTTTTTCTAAGACAATCTATTTTGGCATGCAGCCAAGGTACTTTATTTTTTTTATGTCCCGGTTCACAGCACAGAACATTTCAAAAAATGTACTCAAGGATTCAGTTTAGTACAATTAATATTTGTGTCACTCCAATAAGAACTTTTAAATGAGCACTGGCTGCTTAATTTTGTTAAATTTCAAAGTGACTTCAAGGGTACTATATATGGGTGCCATCCAATGCCATTGTAATGACTTGTACCAAGACATCAGCAATTTCATCCACAGTTGCGCTTGTATCATGAGTGTAAATGTTAACACAGACAGTGTAATTATTAAGGACTTAGGATGACAACACTGTAGTATTACACTAAAAATAATTTTGACTCTGCAGATTCCTTTAAGGATTTCGGGGACCTTAGGGATTGGTAAAAGCATGATTTGGTAAGAATTGGTGAGTGAGTGGGCTTGAGTGAGAAACTATATGCTTTTCCTCATGAAGTAACAGATTTTTGAGTCAGCATGAACACAAACCCACCACTTGTTACACTTATATACAATCATGTTATTATGGTATCATGAAGAATAACAATGTAGGTAGAAAGTAGCCACTATGCACTCTATCCTGACACATGGACATTACCATGGAAAACCATGAGTGGGACAACTGTATTAGCATCCCCTACATTGGTTACCATCCTTTGACAGACATAGTTTCAGAGTGCCAGCAAGAGGACCGGGAAATGAGGAATTGATGCTACATCAGTGAAGCAACATTACATAAGTGAGGATGGTGGGACACGCCCTTAGTAATCCCAGGGTGGGAGGAACTGAGGTAAAAGGATGTCATTGAGATCAAGACAACCAAGGCTACTTAATGAGTTCCAGGTCAGTCTTGACTGTGTAGTGAGATCTTGTCTAGTATTCCCACCCAAGTAAACAGAAAACAAACAAACAAAAGTTACATAGGAAAAAAATCTTAGTGTGACATGGTTCTTGAAACAATGACAGGAAAGTCAAAGAAAAAACACTGGAAGGCTCTGAAAATGGGGCCACAACATAGCACACTTCACTTACAACGGGTCTGAGAAAGATTTGGTGATCCATTTAAATGCACTTATGAAAAATAGATCAGCGTTCCTTTGGGTTTAGTAAATAATCTGGGTTACTTTTTTGGTAGATAAATTAATAATAAATCAGTATTAGACCTGTATAAAGATGCCACAAAAATGAAAATTAGCATTGTTGTGAATTCTATACAACAGAAAACCTATAAATAAAATGTGTGCTAAACACACAGGGAGGCATTAGAAAATTCATTTGCAGACTTAACTCACAGACTTCCTACTGTGAGAGCCGGTCATGATAATAGGAAAAAAGGCCGAGGGGAGAAACAGCAGAATGACATGCAAAGCAGAGGACCCCGAAATAAGAAAACATTTTAGTGACAAATCAAAATGAGCAAAAGTAACATTAGAGGCTCAAAATATAGGTTGTTATCAATGTTTAAGAAAGTAGTGAGGGGGCCAGATGAGCTAAACAAAGACACATTAATTCGAAGAAGAAACACTGGTCAGCAATCTAGACTTTTTGAAGAGGATATGAAAAGATTGTAAAATAAGCAAGGTTTAAGTTCAGGAGCATCGCTGAGAAATGAAGACTGAGGGTCTCATTCTAAGGAAATCAATGATGAGGCTCACACAAGAGACACCTTAGACTTCTGTTTTAATAAAAAGAATAATTATTTTCATGGCCAGAAGCATGGCAGCAGGCAGGCAGACATAGTGCTAGAAAAGTAGCTGAGAGTTCTAACTCTGGGTTGCCAAGCAGCAGGAGAGAGTGACCCTGGGCTTGGCTTGAGCTTCTGAAACTTCAAAGCTCGCCCCCATGACATCCTTCAACAAGGCCACACCTTTTCCAGCTAGGGCACACATCCAATAATGCCCCTCCCTATGAGTGTATGGGTACCATTTTTATTTAAATCACCACATGCAGTTAAGTGAAAATTTGATTCATATAGCTATTAATGTATTAAGATGTAAGAACTTTATTATTTTAAAAAAATTAAATCATGTTATCTCATATTCAAGCCTTTTCCCTACCTGTAGCTGTAGCAACCATGCTTTCTTTAACTCTTTAGCTTTTTCTATTAGAAAAATATTTTCTGAAACATTAAAAGGTGATATTAAGAACATTGATCTTTAGTTGTCTTTTCAAGCAAGATTTTTGACTGGTGTGGTTATTAAGAGAAATAGTATCTTTGATAAATTTAGTAAGAAATTATTTGTTCTTATATAAGTTGTAAAATTGATCTTATCTTTAGTATTTTTTTTTTTTACTTTTTTGATAAAAACTATCTGTGAAACCTGAAACCAATCAGATGTTTCCCTTTAGAAGAGTTGCTGTAGTTGCTGGGTGGTGGTGGCACAAACCTTTAATCCTAGCACTTGGGAAGGCAGAGGCAGGAGGATCTCTGTGAATTCAAGGCCACAGAGTTGTAACTCTAGAGTTAATTTTAGGACAGGCTCCAAAGCTACAGAGAAACACTGTCTTGAAAAACAACAACAATAAATAAATAAATAAATAAATAAATAAATAAATAAATAAATAGAAAGAAAAAATATAGTAATATAAAAAAGAATAGTTTAAAAGTAATAAAGTCTTTAAAGAGAGAAATAAAAGAATAATAATAAAATGAATAACTCATGTAGATATGGGAAAAACACAGGGAGTCTGGATCATTTATGTTATTGTGTTGCCTTTGAATTTTTTGATTGATGATGAATGTTCAATAGTTGCTGACAGATGTTAGATTATAGAAACTGCTAAATTAAATCAACTTCAAAATGGAAGTCAAACTGTGTATTGCTTTGAGAAGAGGTCATGCTTTTGTTCCCACAAAAAACTAAAAGGCTATAAATTCAAAAAAAAGAGAATAATTATATAAGCATGCTCCTGGAAACAAAAATATGTTATCTAGAAAGAACAACAATCTGGTTAGTTTGAAATTATCCTCATTGAGAAACTAATTTAGTCAGACATTTAAGTGGCCTCTGAAGAAATCGAGCCACAAGTTACAATAGAAAAATAATTTAGTCAGCTAAGACATCTTTAACACATGAAGGCAACAGAAATATATTAGATTAACAAGGGCTTAAACAGCATACCATTGCCATGTGATTTTAAAAATTACTAAAAGGTTAAGATGAATGAAAATTTAAAATTAAAGAAAGAAGGCATCATTGACTTGATATAATATTTTTGAATTTGAAGCAATTAAAAAGAGAGGACTGAGCACTGATTCTAAATGTAGTTAAAGAATTATGTGCCAATAAAAACACTAAACAAAAAGGTTTCAGAATGTGAAGAATTTTCAATAGCAGTAAAATTTGTATGCAGCTCTAAATTACAGGTTTAGAATGAAGTATGTGTTGGTGGTTGCATGTTATATAAAGCACTATTAAGTAACTTCATTTTTTGGGACATAATCTCATCATAGGCTCAGGTTAACCTCAAGTGCTTGGTCATCCTGCCTCTTGAGTACTAGGATTATGGGTGTGCGCCACCATGTCAAATCCACCAAATATTACAGAGAGAAAAATGTAAATTATTTCATTATACTCTTGACTACAGTGACTAAAAACCACAAATCATATGTATATATATGCGTATTTTAATGTTTACCAATTGAAGAACATAAAGATGTAAAACTTCTCAACTTCTATAAAGACCACTTGAAAACCACACAAGGGACAAAACACTCAATGAAAAGAAAGAATACTTGAAATTAAAAATTAAAAAAGTGTAAAACTAATAATAAAGTAAAAAACAAAAAACAACAAACAAAAAACCCAGAATAAACCCTAGACAGCAAACTAAGATCAAATATATGGATGACATTAAACATATTTAAGTTTAGTTTTATTTGCATATTATGTTTTATATATTTAATTTTATTATATAATATACTTATATATTATATTCAAAATTTTCATGAAATAATGTTAACTGTACTCTTGTACTGAATTAAAAGGAATTAGGTACTTTAACAAAAGGGATATACTTAAAATATAAAAATAATAACATCCAAACACAAGAAATTATTGTCAGTAAAACTCATGGCAAAGTAGAAGTATAGGTAAGAACTGCTAACAAGGACAACATTTATTATATTGATTTAAAACTATAACCCAAATAAAGTCTAAAAATTCTAAAACAGAAGATATAAGAAACTCAGATAAATTTAAATAAGAAAGATAAATTTAAATCAGCATTTGAAAAATAATTTGCATAAATCAGTCAACTGAAGATAGATTAAGGAATCTCAAAGTAAATAATGACATTAAAAAACATAAGCCATAATTTTAAATGTTTACTTTGTATAGATTTAGACTATACTATAATATCATATATTCATAGGATAGTTCCAAAAACTAAGCTTAAATTATTCTTCAAAATCAAAATGCAAACAGAACTCAAAAATGAACTAAATCTGTTGTATTTTCTGACACAATACAATTTTAAATAATCAATAAAATTTTAAACTTTGCTAAATTTAAAATATCTCTAAAATTATGGTTGGGTCAAATAACAGAAGGAGAAACACCAAAATTGTGCATTAGCATTGAATTCAATGACAACTATGAGAATTTCCTTCATCTAACAAATTTACAACCTTCCAGTCTCCTATTTACCCCTTTAAAGGAAATCTAAGTTAACTAAGTGTGGAAATCAAGATGCTTAAGGATTTGAAGAAAGAAATAGATAATAAAAGTATAAATAGTATAAAATAGTATAAATAGTATAATTTGTTTCAAGAAATTCAAAAAAACCCATATCAACAAAAATCACATAAAATAAAAATAGTACATATATCTTTTGTGAATAGAGAAATTTCTAATTATAAAAGAAATAGAATAAGACATGAAGGACAAATGTGACTGGACAAATAGTTTTGAACATTTTAAAGAATTAATGTTAGTAAAAAACCAAATCATAGGACGAAAAGTGTAGAAAAGAAATTCACTGGGGATTTTAAACTTAAAATCAAAAGTTTTGCCAAGAATATTCTATTTCCCCTCCAATATTCTCAATTTCAGCATAAATGAAATGAGAACAATGACCCTCTTGATTTCTGAAAAGTGAAGAAATAAGGTATATATATTCCCTTTCTCATACCCACATGTACATATGTATATATATGTGTGAGAGAGAGATATCAAACTTCTGTGTTCTAAACACTGTCAACTATTGCATTACACAATTATTGATTGCATGTAGCTATACCATAATTCACGAGAAAAACACTGAGATTCCCCTAACAGAAAGATATGCAAAGGACACGAGTAATTTATAAAAGAGGAAGTTCAACTAGCCAATAAACTTGAAATTTTTAACCTTGCTAATGATATGCAAATTAAAACATTAATAAAACTCCACATTCCAACTAATAAATTAGAAAACTATTGAACTTATAATACAAGAGGGAAGCTTTCTCATGAACTGGTGCATAAATTTTCCACAGCTTGATCTTGAAGGCACTTTGATAATGGTCCACCCTCTTCCAACCCACACTGCTACTCCCAGGAATATATTTTAAGCTGTCAAAATTTTATTTTTGTGTGAATAATTAGATATATTTTAAATCAAGAGACTTTATGGTCTCTGATATCATAAATTTTTCAATGAAAATAACTCTTACAGCATATTACTAATATATGTAGACTTATGAATTTGTAGTTATTTTATGCTATGGATTTTGTCACTAACACATATAACACAAAATTGAAATGCTGAAGTGAATATAAGTTCTAACATTTTCTCCCTGCACCATTAACAGAAGATCAGCTAACGTGTGAAGAGCTTGTTCCTAACTTCATTCCTAACCTTTGTCCTGAGCTTCATCCTCACTCTGTAGTTAAAAGAAGGGGAAGGAATCACACTGCATCATTCAGAGTAAATGTTACGCAGTTGCTTGGAATCACAATTTTGGATGATATTTAATTCTGAGAACATAGATGGTGTTAAGGAAGGGTGGCTAGATCCCTCCTGGCTAGCTCGTGTTTATAACTCCAGGACCTAGCAAAGAGCACAATAGATACTAAATATCTAAATAGTCACTGAATAAGTAACTGAACTGTAAAAGCGGGTCCTAGCTAAGAATTATGGTACACAATTGTAAATCAAGCACCCAAGGGTTTGAGGCAGGAGTATCGCCAAGTTTGGTAAGCCTGGGTGGCATAAGGAGATCCTGCCTTTAACACATATAGATACATGTACATACAGTAATTAATTAATTAAAGCATAAAAATAGGATACTTGTTGTAGGAGGCTACTTGTTAGTTCCTGGCTGCCCAGACCACAAAATGATCCCACAGAAATTATAATATTTGCAATACTGTTTGGCCAATAGCTCAAGTGTATTTCTGGTTTACTCTTATATCTTTTTTTTCGGGGGGGAGGGGGTTCAAGACAAGGTTTCTCTGTAGCTTTGGTGCCTGTCCTGGAACTAGCTCTTATAGACCAGGCTGGCCTCGAACTCCCAGAGATCCGCTTGCCTCTGCCTCCCGAGTGCTGGGATTAAAGGCATGCGCCACCACCGCCCGACTACTCTTATATCTTATATAAACCCATTTCTATTATTTTATATTTTATCATGAGGATCGGGGCCTACCTGCAAGGTTCTGACTGGCAACTTGCATCTGTCTCCAATGGCAACTCCATGGCTTCTCCATGACTCCGCCTTCTTTCTCCCAGCATTCAGTTTAGTTTTCCTGCCTAGCTCTATTTTGCTAAGCCACTGGCCAAAACAACTTTTTTCATTAACCAATAAAAGCAACATATAGACAGAAGGACTTCCCACACCAGATACTTACTTATATTTACTATTTGATTTCAAAAACATGTAAATATTATATATATTCATAATATATGTGTCAATTTGCCTCTCTCTATATAGACACATATGAACTTTTGTATATATGTATATTATTTTCAGAAATTTCTACAAGTTCTATAATCTTTAATTAAAATTTAAGGCTGATATAGCTAAACTTGAAGATGAAATATGGCAGTTTTGAAAGGATAAAAATCTAAAATTTAGATTATAAGAAATTAGTAGTTAAAGAACCCAAATTTTGCAACTCAAGAGGACAGAAAAAGAAGAACTTAGAAATCTTTTCTCTTGTTTAAAGTCAGACCTGTGTATTGCCATGGATACTTCTGGATGCTTGGACACTTGGCTGCCCCTCCTTATTCTGTTCTGTAGGCACACATTCAGTGTTCATAAAATTTTTCCAGCCATCTTGTTATCAGCATAGATCTCTGAGCCTCTCACTCTGAGATCGCTTCACAGGTTATAGAGAAAGTCTGAGAATCTATAACCTACACCCTACACAGGGTTATAGCCCATGGGATTTGAAGAACACAGATGAAAGAATCATGAAGAGTGTAGAATCTTCTTGGCATTGCCGTCTGCAAGCCTGGGGATCTCAGAATGAGTAACAACAGCTCGGTAGGAATTGAAGTTATGACTTAAATGGCACTTGAATCATCTGCTGTAACTGCAAGCCAAAAGCTGCACTGAAGCAATTCTTAAGAGCAAAACTTCCATCAGGCAGTGTGGTGCATGCTTTCAAAGACAGACAGATCTCTGTGAGTTCAAGTCCAGGTTTGTCTACAAAGGCATTTCCAGGTCAGCCAAGGTTACATACTGAGGCACGGTCTCAAAACTAAACAAACAAATAAGCAAAATATAACAAAAATTCTTAAGGTCCCTGCAAACAGTTGAAACGGGGCTTTTTACCATGCATGATTAGGTTTCATTTACAAAACACTGAGAGTTCAAAAGAGGCTGGCTTGGTGACTTAACTGGAGAAGGGTGTCAGGCCTGGAGAGTCCTGCACAGTCTTGCATGTAGTAGTGTTCTTTCTCTGTCAAGCTTGGCTATGTAGCTGTTAAGTTCCAAGGAAGTGACAGACACATTTATCCATCTGAATATCTATCTGTCTGTCTATCTACCTACCTACCTATCTATTATGGGTGTCAGGTTGGACACACAGATGTACATATGTAGAGGTCAGAGGACAAATTGCAGGAATCAGTTCTATCATTCTATTATGTGGGTCACTGGGATTGAACTCAGGTCATCAGGGCTTGGCAGCAAATACCTTTATTCACTGACCTCTGAGCTTTCTGGCTGGTCATACATATAGACATGCATATATATATATATATATATATATATATATATATAGTCTTATTTTTTTTAAAGTTAGTATACAATGTGGTTGGTTTCATCATGGTATTTTCATACATGTGCGTCATTATACTTTGTTCTAGTTGGACTCCTTTCACAGCTGCCCTCTCTTGTGCCCCTGTTTAACTGCTAACTGATTCTTCTCCCTGCCAATACCATGGTCTTCCACTCTGCGTTCAGGTCACATGTATTTTGTTTTCCTCTCCTTATGCCCATCCCTAAGATCTCTTTCCTCCCCCTTTTTGATCCTCTGTCCAGTTTTGTCACCTTCACACATACAATTAAATAAATATTTATTTGCACATTTGTGCCTTATATGCATGGATGTTTTGTCTGCATGTATATTTGTGAACCCAATGGAGGCCAGAAGAGGAACTGGAATTACACACAGCTAGGGGCCACCATATAGGTGCTGGTAATTGAAGCTGGACCCTCTACAAGAACAAAACGTGCTTTGACAAATCTGAATCGGGTTTCTCCAGCAGGCTATCAAGCGATTAGGTATATGCCAAGGAGTGATACAGCTGGATCATATGGTAGATTCTTGTAGATTTTAAGAATTCTCACCATTGATTTCCAGAGTGACTATACAAATTTGCAATCCCATTTATTAGTAGTTGAGGGTTCTCCTTTCCCCACATTCCTGTCAGCATTTGTTGTCAGTTGTTTCCATGATGTTGGCCGTTCTAATTTCATTTCTGTGATTGCTATGGGTGTTGAGCATTTTTAAAAATATTTCTTAGCTATTTTTACTTCTCCTTTTGAGAACTCTCCATCCAGTTTTTAAAATAGACATTATTTTCGTTGTAGGAAGTATACCTAGATGTTAAAGTGACTTTTCAAAGACTACCTGGGGAATTCTTCCCGTGTTTACAAGATTGGCCTTCAGAAACATTGGAGCCCAGATCCCTTCCTCTCCTTGTCACCAATAATCCAGTCTAGTTCAAATGGACCAAAAGGCATGGCCAATATGGGTTCTGGAAAGACAGATAAACAGAGAGATGATTCATTTGATTGATTTCTTAGAGAAATTAAATTGTTTTCATGGCTATTGGGGTAAAACATTTATAAATGCGACTTTGAGTTTTCATAAGATTTGAGTCACTGGATGTTTTTCTGGTTCCATAAATTAACAACTTCTTGATGTCCAATAGTCTTTATTGCCATTTTGTGTTTTCAATTAAAGTTTTATCTAGTGCCCAAACTTCCAGGTATTTTTCCATTCTACTTTTATCTTCCTCCAAAATAGCCTTGTGAAAGAAGAGTTTGGTCTTGGCAGTCACTGTCAAGGACAAGGGACTCCTTCTCAGGTTTGGTTACATCCTAAGTTCTCACCTTAGCCCAGAGGCCCCATATGAGCTTGCTCTTGGTCATTGCCAACTCTTGGTCCCCAGAGGGTACCCCAAATTTCCCAGGACACAGTCTTTTTTCCTGTGATATTCACATGACAATTCTCCAAGGCTCTGTGGTTTCTGCCCAAGGGTCCCTTCCTGTGAGACATGATAATCGCTAAGTACATTTGGACCTCTATATCCATGGTTTGTACTAGTAGATGCAAAAAATATAGGTCAAAACAATTTTTGAACCACCAAAATGGTTCAGTGTGTAAAGGTGCTTGCTGCTAAACCTGATGACGTGCGGTCATTCATAGATCCCATCATCTCTGGTTCTCACATGGTGGACGGAGAGAACCGACTCTCACACCTTGTTTTCTGATATCTTTGTGTGACCATGCTTACACACACACACACACACACACACACACACACACACACACTACACAATTAGTAAGCAAATGTTAAAAAATTTAGATGTGTTTGTAACAAATTATGCATTTTTGTCCTTGTCCTCATTCCTTAAAAAATGCAGCTTAACCATTTGCATAGCATTTACACTGTACCAGATAATCTTCTAGGAAAGCTAGAACTGATTTAAGAACAGCAGATTATGTTTAGGCTAAAGACTGACAATTTTTTTTTCTATAGATAGGATTTTTCCGTAGAGCCCTGACTATCCTGGAACTCGCTTTGTAGACCAGGCTAGTCTTAAACTCAGGGATCCGTCTGCTTCTGCCTCCGGCTTCTGGCATTAAAGGCATGCACTACCACTGCCAAGCTCAAAGACTTTGCATCCTAGAAGTTTTTCTTGGACCTTGCCCAGTACAACTGCTTTGCTCTTAGCTTTCATTACTACCCTTCATTGTGATGTTTCTTTAATTATTTACTTGACTTTTATTAGTACTCCTTACTATAAATTTAGCAGCAAAGGGCTCTGAACTCTATGTCTTGCTTAGTGATACACACCTGTCATATGCAGAAGGGAGTGATATGTAATATTTACAGATATGTATTTTTAATAACTAACATTAAAACACCACGAGCATCAAAGTTAAATAAATAAAATAAATTCCATAATCTCTTTACAAGAACAAATCGAACTGATTTTCTCTGGAGTTTTAGAAACATATCCGATGTTTTAAAACCCACTGTAATTGGCTGGATGCTTTTAAATTTAAAAAAAAAAAAACTTGTAAATTGATCCCTTAGTTTGTCTGAATGCTAATTTGAATTTACTTACTTTATAGCTTATTTTAATCAACATTTTCTTGATGATTTGTTGGATGCACAAGTATGATTAGTTTTGCTTGGCACATGAGGAAACAGTGGCCACAGGTCCAAAGGCCAAAAGCAAGCCTCTGGAGTGCCCCCATCATGGGAGTCCATTAGTGGGAGCAGAAGAAGCTGGTGCCTGAATCCTTGGAGCTGAAGTGTGCGAAACAGTAGGAGAAATGATATTCCACTTCTCATTTGTTCTGCACAAGAAACTGGAAACATTTTAGGCAAAGCGCATGTGTATGCGGGAGTCCAGTACAAGTATCTAAGAGCTGTTGACTGAGCACCCTCAGCACTACTGTATCTACTATAGCACAGACTACCTAAGGTATTGACAATGGAACCCAGCCACATTATAATTAACGGGGAAGTTACTCCATGAAAGCACATAAAGTCGGATGTCTCTATAAGGTCTTCATAAAAATCTTAGTGTGTTCATTGGGTTTAGAAGCCTCTTGGCTACTAAATTGCCTAGATGAAAGCTACAGAGGTTGAATAAAGACAACTTTATTACATCAAGGGCTGAATTATCCCAAATCTGAGCATGCAAGAGGAATCCCTTTGCCCCACATTAGTGTCTGTGTACACGAATGTACCAGTGCCCCAAAGAAAACAAATCCATACTTGAAATTTGGCCTTAAATACTGGACACAGAATAGTCCCTGCGATACTCCTTCCTCTCCATCTTCAGAACAGCTTCTGATTGCTGGATGTTAACTTGTCTTCAGACTACTCCTCAAAGTGGGTGATCCTGTATCACCAGTTGCTGACGGTCTCCTTAAAACCAAGAGTTAGGACAAGAGAACCGTAAGGTGGAGCTACATGTTCATTAACAACCTCAATGATGCCTGAACATTGCCTCAAAGAAAGGTAGTGTGTCAGCGCACGCATGCTCAGCCACTTGTAGACAGTGTGTCACAGTAGCATTTAACAGAGCCACCAAGCATTGACACCAACAGCAAGTATGCTGAGGCACACTGGAAGCGCTGAGTGTCTCTTCTCCTTCCTTTCCTGGTATTAACCAGTCAGCAAAATATGTGGTGGTAGCAAATCTTTCTTGATCTTTCCTTTCCCCGCCCCTGCAATCTTCAGAACAACACTTGGATATAATGAACTCAATAGATATCTGTTGGATTTCATCAGTTTTTGTCTTAAGCAGACCCTGGTTTTTAAGCCGTTCTGCATTTCGGAGGTCAGAGGTTAAAAGACATACTTAAATAAGTCTATTTATCATTTGAGTTGGGGGGAAATCTGCAAAATAATTTTTGACAGGAGTTAAGAAAGCTAGCCAGTGAGGTGGGGATAACCTGTAAAACACAAACCACCCAGCTCATGGACTTGTGAGAGCCCAGAGAAGAGATTTAGATAATCTTTCCAATCATTCTCCCTCCTTCCCCACCCCCATCTCCTTGGAATTATGTTATCTCTGCTTCTCTTAAAAGCTCAGAAGCCTTTTGAATTGGGGCAGCATTCAAAGAACAGTCAAGGGTCACCCTTGGAATATTAAAGGAGAGTGGATTACCCGGAGAGGGAGGGCAAAGAAATGCTGGGGCTGGACTCTGCCATGTGCAGGCTGGAGGGAAAGAGAGGAAGCCCACTAACTGGGCTGAAAGAAGGGGGGACGCAGCTAGGAGCAGCCCCATGAATAGTCTCAGCAGGCTGTGTCAGGCTGGGGTGGGGGGAACATTATTGAAATCAATTAGGCAATGAATGGCCTTTTGACCAAAATAGGATGACTCTTTAAAGAACATAGAGACGTCAAACTTATAAAATAAAATTAAAAGCCAGATACAGTCTTAATTTGGAGATAAAATTCTATAGAATTTACAGTCCTCTGACAGTTACTTATTCCTTAAAATAATAAACCTTTAGGATTTATGGAGTAAATTCCTTCTCAAAGGACTTCAGAGTAATTTAGTTAAAAAAAACTAACAGGTTTTTGACCTTTCTTTCATTTTTTATAGATATCGATTCTTGTTTTTGTTTTTCAAATAAAATCAATGCCTATTTAGGAGGGGCTTGGTGTGTGCCCCACACCCTCCTAATGTTTGGAGTAGGAAGACCCAAAGGCAGGCTGGCCCCTTAGCAGTGGTTACTGACTGGTTTATTTTTGTGTATGTGTAGGGAGTAGATCAGAGTCTCTCTGAAAATATAACGAAGGCTAAGGAGCTCCTTTTACTAAGGTACCCAAACTCTCACACCTTGTCAGAGGGCAGGAAACAAAGAGCACAGTGCAAGCAATAGAGAAATCTCTTTTATTACTAGGCAGTCAGCGTGGTCTAAGCGCTATTTGAATTATTTATTTAATCTGTAAACGCATCCCATGCGGCATATGCTATTATTACCCCCATTTTCTTCCCAGGGAATTGGAGGCTCAGGGATGTAAGTCCTAGCTCCTAGCCCTGCAGAGAGCAGGTGACCTCATGCCTGAACTCAGGCTGCTACTGGTCGCAGTGTCCAGACACTAACCCTTGGCACCATGGGACTGGAAAGTGGGGCACCCCAAGACCCCCAAGGAAAGCTGACTACAGAGAGAGCTTATTGTAGACCAGTGGGTGTTTGTGCACAAATTTGACCAGCTCACCCTAGATACTTCATTGCCACATGACACAAAAATCATCTCCACAATTTCACAACACCAGAATGTGAATAGCATATTCTACGGTTTACAGTGCATAGCAGGGCGTCCAACAGGGAAGGTAGATCAGCACCTAGCATATTACACAGAAATTTGGACCCAACTCACAATGGACAACCGGAATTTTTGATCTGGATTTTTAGGGATATTAATTGGTCAGCAGGGGGCAGGATGGATTTTTCTATTTATTTACAGAAATCAGAAACAAAGGAAAACAGATATTTTGTAAAAAGAAAAAGTTTTAACTTGGTATCTTTGTCATTCAGAAGGGAAGGATGAACTTAGAGGCCCTCATGTATTTAAACTACTTATTAAAATGATCGAATTAGAAATTTTATAATAAAATCAACCTTCAAATACCTGTGTGTATTTCTATGGACAACTCCTTGGTGGCTGAGAAGGCTGGGAGGACAGTGGTGTGATGAACTTCCTGTACCAGGTAGATTTTTCTAGAGAGAAGCCGGGTAGACAGAGCTTAGAGTCGGACCCACGGGGAAGGAGCCCTTTGTTCCTCTGGGCCATTCTGAGCCCTGCAGCCTTCACTTTGACGCCCAGTCTGAAGGCAGCTCTTCTCTCACATCCCTCCTTCCTGTCCCCCCTCTTGCTTCCTTCACTATTACTGAATCAATCAAAACCCGATGTAACTGGGAGTGTAGTTTGTATCAGACACATTGCTCAATACTGAGGATTCTGCCTGCTCATGTCTGTGTATATGTGCCTTCCTGTGCCACACACTGTCTGTGCACACTAATGTGCCAGCGCCTCAAAGAAGGCAAATCCATACTTGAGGGTTGGTCTAGTGTATTACCCTATGCATACGTGCTCATGGACATGCACACACACACACACACACACACACACACACAAACATACCCACAAACACACACACATGCACACAATCAACTAATATAGAAATGTAATGTATGCAGGCCTAGTAAAAGATTTCTTTGAGTATCCTGAAGATTCATATAAAACAGATGAGAAGAACCAATTTAGTTTTAAAAACAAAATGGGCAGCTCAGTTGTCCTGACTCTCTTTGAGGTCCTAAAGGTAAATCTGAAAATCTTAAAACTTCTCAGTCCTTGGCTTGGAAATCCCAAACTCAAGATCAGATTTTCCAGTTCTGAGAGAAGACTGTCATTCACCTTTGCAAAAGTTACAGATGTTGAACACACATAGTGCACACCCACAAATACATACACACGTCTGCTAGAGATTTTAAGACGTTATAAATAAATTTTAGTTAGAGCAGGGCTTGAATGATTTCTTTTTGTAATTCTTTAACAGCCATCCACTCCAATTACTAAATGTAAATTCATGTTCCTCAGAGCTGTATTTTGGTTGAGGCCTCGTGCCTATTTGAAGCCGTAAGATTATAAAGATTATGTGAATACAGGGTAGGTGTGTGCAGTGTCGATACTGCTACATAACCCTATTACCTAAAGCTCCAATCCAGACAAGCCAGATTGAACTCTTATTGATGCTTTTACATGAGGCAGCAGAAATCGAATTGATGGTGCTATTAGGTTGTCAATATCAGTGTCTCCCTCTCTTCCCAGATAAGTAGGCATGAAGCATTGTCCATACAGTCATATTAGCTTCCAATGGGCCAAGACACTATAGAAGTCCAAGGTGACGTTCTAGATGAGGCGTGTCCAACTGCAGTTTTGTATAGGTGCTTTGTAGAATTCCAGAATGGATGGACTCTTATTTGTGTGATCATTGTGTTGTTACCTCAGCCTACACACTCAGGTGGATGGGGTTTTGCTTATTGCCTCACTTGTGATTAGTTACAGCTGTGTTTAGTGATGCCCTCTTGAACAGAGTTTGAGTTACCCCCAGAGTATAAGCACAGTTAGGAGTATGTGACACTATGGTACCTGGAGAAGGACAGAGACTCTAAGAGGAAGGGACAGT
The DNA here is from genome assembly GCF_000317375.1 of Microtus ochrogaster. Lineage (NCBI taxonomy): Eukaryota > Metazoa > Chordata > Mammalia > Rodentia > Cricetidae > Microtus > Microtus ochrogaster. The sequence goes on along the minus strand of NW_004949100.1, from coordinate 25,532,078 downwards.
CACTTACGTATCTGAGGTTCAACTAGCGAAAAGCAGTGCTTAAGCTGGTTATATGTTAAACTCACCCCTGGTAAGTGAAATGTCATAGTCAGACAGAAAAGCAACCAGATAATATGCTGTCTTGTTTTTTCATTTCATATGATGCTGTATATTGATCTTAAGCAAATAGTGCCTGGATAAAATGTTGAAGATAAAGAGGAAGTGGCGAGCAGTGTCCTACCCAGGGTATGTTCCCAACAGAGGCACTAGATTTTGTCAGTTTTTTGAAGGTTCTTGTTGAGAGGAGTAATCGCTGACGTTGCAGGTGCTTAGGAAACGAGGGCCTTGGAAGGAAGAAGAGGATCCACTATGGTAGATAGTAGAGTCTCCTCCTCCTTCAGCAGCAGTGACTGCTACTCCAAACCAAGGGCAGAGAGAGATATTAACCCAGGTCAGTGGCTTTATATGGACAGCAGTATTGTAGAAAACAGTCTACAGTACACTCTACTCTTCAAATGTATTGTATGTATTGTATATTTGAGTCTCACAATATTTCCAAGGAGATATAGAACATCATTTTGAAAAGCAAACTAAGATTAAGGAGACAAGAGGTTCACTCATGGTCCTGAAGATCATTAGTACAAATGTTAGGGACATCCACAATAATCCCCTTCATATTTTTAGAAAACCACTATATGTGTCCAACAGTCCTCTGAATTTTGAGTGCCTTGTTGGGTTTCCACAGAATACTTACATATATGGGGATAGAATTGGGAAAATTTCAGCATTCTAACTATAATGGAATCGAGGTAAAAGATGAGAATTGTGACTGTTGATTAGAAAAAAGAATTTCAGATTCAGGCCAACATTTCTGTGTGAATTACTGAGGGACCTTCAAGAGCACATGTGGAGTTTTCATGAAGTTTGTTATGATGCAAATTTCTGCTGAGTATTCGTTGAAACTGTGGCATTTCCTGCTTTTCTTAAAATCAATCCTTTTATAAATATAAGAAATTATATTTGAAATAAAATAGTGACAGATAAATGTGTGGCATTTTAGTGTACATATCTGATTTTCCTAATATTCAAGATTTTCCAATTTTCAAAAATACGTACTTAGAAAACATAAAAATAATATAAAAGAATATCTATTTTCCAAGGTTAGCTATTTTTTTTAGCTATGTCTTTTAAAAGTTATTCTTAAGAGGAGGTAATAATGACTGCTTAATAATTAGAGACTGGTAAACCTTAGGGAGAAAATATTCTTCAATATATTAAATATACTGAGAATTGAACTACTTAACATGATAATTGATGAAAAATACAAGAAAATTTGTTTTCTCCATGGCCTAAGTAACATCATTTACTCTTTTTTTTTTTTTTTTTGTTTTTTTTGTTTTTTTTGTTTTTCGAGACAGGGTTTCTCTGTGGTTTTGGAGCCTGTCCTGGAACTAGCTCTGTAGACATCATTTACTCTTGATATAATTACTTCTCCAAACTTGCTATAGTCTGGTCCCTTCCTCTTAATTATTTTCTACTTTTACCACTTTTCTGTGGGAAAATTGTTCACAAAATATGGTGTTGTGTTTATATATTAAACTGGAAGTAGGTAATTTGATCCTATATTCGTTTCCCTACCCTAAATGGAAACACGTTTTTGTTTTTTTATTCTTTGAGGCAGGGTTTCTTTGTGTAGCCCTGGCTGTCCTGGCACTTGCTCTGTAGACTAGGCTGGCCTTGAACTCACAGAGATCTGCCTGCTTCTGTCTCTCAAGTGCTGGAATTAAAGACGTGTGCCACTAATGCCCGGTAGAAACATGTATTTTGTTTTCTTTAAACATAAATAATATTTCTATTGAATTCTGGTGTGGGTAATTTTATCATGCAACCAAAGGAATTTTCAAGGATTTTTGAGGACTGCCTAAGTTATTTATATTGTCTCCAAAAGTAACTTCGACTGTCGGTTTCATACTTGATTTGTTTACAAAAATATGCTGGACCTAGCTCAAGTTCTGCGAAGAGGGGTGTGGCTGTTCCCATTGCTTGGCTGCCACTGGGCACGGGTGCTTTGCTGAATTCATAATTTTGCTCTCCTTACTTCTCTGAGTAGAAATTGAGAGTGGTTATGCTTCCAAAATTTTTGTCAACTTCTGAAGGTCTTGAGCTGAATTATTCGATCTCTGCTTACCTGGCATTATTTTTAGCAACCTGGCAAAAGTCCATGCTGAATTCTCCATAGTAATAGGGTGTCCTGTAGCCACTCATCAAATAAAACTTGGACAGAAGTGCATTGGAACATCTCTATTGAGAATTACAGGAAAGGATAACAGAGTATGATGAGAATGCATTCAATCAATAAAAACTAAACTGAACAAGGTTGTACGTCAGGTGGACTTAACTGAACTTTGAGGACCACCCTTGTACCATAGAATATCTTGGACACCAGTGTTTTGTGACAGGCATTTAGAGAAACACTCTCTCATTCCAACCTTTTTATTTCTGAGATAACAATATTATGGTTGAAAGTGTTTACATGGTGTGTGTTATGATTATCTAGAGAGGCCACTGAATGCATCTGGGTATTGAACACCTTACAGTGTCTGGTCTCCTATACGGCAGTATTCCATGTGTTTTGCCCAAGCAGAGCCATCCTATGGGGAAGGAGATAATACACACAGCCCACTTTGGAATTGCTTGTCTAGGCTTAATGCAAGCCATGGCCCTGTTGACTCTTCGGTTCCTACTTCAGTCACACTCAGTGGTTACTGGGAAATAGAAAAGGGTCCATCTACAAGAGCTTGAGATATAGCTTCAAAACTTAGCCATGTGTCTTAGGTTCCGGTCACCCAGCCTTTTTGATCTTGAGTTCTTCATCCATAAAATGTGGGTAATACCTTGCCTCGTGTGTATTACAACAGATACCTCTGAAGGACTTGTCTGACAAAGGCACTGAGTGAGTGGTTCTTATTCCTTAGGGACACCTGAAAGAGACCTAAATAGGTACTGTACTCTTTTGATGTTGGGGTACAGTCCTACTGTTCACGTTAGGATATGGTGAAAGTTTCCTTGAAATTTTGCTAATGGAGTAATTTCCATTCTTTTTTAATTTTCTTCTGTCTTACTCTCTAATTTCTTTCTTGTCTTTTCACTATCCTGGCCTCTTGAGTCTCTAGCGACCCTTGTGAGTACCTATAGTGACATAGGCCATGTCCTGTTCTTGAACCATTGACACTTAAACAAAAGACCACTTTCTCCTACCAGTGTTTATAACCAAATGACACAGAGGCCTTTATTTCTCCTACTGCAGTGGTAACAACTTAAAGTGGTTAGTATGAAAGTTTTATTCATTTTTTACTTTAGCCATTTTTTTTCGTGTTTGTGGCTGAGGAGATCCTTGGCTATGTTGAAGTGAGAGCTCTCTTACATTTCTGCCAGCTACCATGTGGGTATGTACTGGAAAGTCCTGTCTTCTCTCTGCAGAAATGGCTTTACAGACTACCATAGCACTTGGCACAGAGACTGTCTTCTAAGCTCACTCTTACTTGAACGAGACACTCGGTTCCCATAAGTCTGTGCTTAGTGGTTACTGCAGGTGGCACATTTTCAAATAGACCACCCAGTGGCTGCATTTGTGATTAAAAGCTGTCTGCTCTCTGACTCACTAGGGGTTTGCTATTTAAGTATGTCATGAGCGTGCGTGTGTGCACGTGTGTGTGTGCACATGCAGAAACATGCACATACACAAAATCAACTATGTCATGGAAATTGTAAAGTGTTTTGTTAAATGAAAACTCAAATGAGTACTTTAATGACAAGCTGAATTTTTTAAACTTCTCTCGCGAGAAGCACTACTTGGCAACCTAACCATGTATGAGGTGCAGAAAAGTCATTTAGGAAACTAATGGCCAGTGAATATCCACCACCGCACAGGGCATGCTCTGCACAGATATTTAAGTGCCGGTGGACTTATCAACTTCATCTCAGCTCTTCAGTGGGATTCGGGATTCAATTCTGACCCTTCACAATTAAGCAGGACAATATTCCTTTTTAAGTCTTCGCAGATATTCATTGACACATGAATAGTCTCGTGTAGCTTACAGGAAGGTATTGCCAACAGAAGTTCACCATCAACATCCCTTAAAAGATATTCAAATAAGCAGTGGAATGACAGAGATGGGATGTCTCAAAGGGACAAATCATCTCTTCCTTTAGGTTACAGAATATTCAGCCTTTAAGGAAGTGTAAAAAATGTTCTAGTATTTAAACCTGGGTTCTTGTATTCTATGATAAACACACTATAAATACCAGGAGTCTTGTTCCCTTCCCTGTTCTGCCCAGACTGTTCACTAAATCAGAACAAAACGCACGCGTGCACACACACACACACACACACACACACACCACACTCTCTCTCTCTCTCTCTCTCTCTCTCTCTCTCACACACACACACACACACACACACACACACACACACACACACAGTCTTCTGTAAATGTACAGAGGAAAATTCTGAGGAAATTTAGAGAATTGCCTGTCTCCTTTCTGTTTTGTCAGTCTCTCTCTATCCCCCAATGCCAAGTGCTCTAAAATCTAGCCTCCAAAGCCAGTGTCTGGGATGCGGATCTATATTTAGATTGACAATACGACCACATTGATTACACTGATTCTATTTCAAATATTTACAATATACTGAGACAAGCCTAATCTATTTTCTAAAGAGTTCAAGGTAGGTATCAGAGTTTCCGAGGAGGTAACAATGGAGAAATGTTTGTGGTTGCTATCTACAATAATCTGATGTTGACAGAGAGTAGTATTTTATTTAGTAATTAACAGTGTAAAGGGCCGAGGAGCTGTCATGTTGGTTCTTAGGCTAGGGAATGTGATGAAAGATGATATCTGCGATCGCATCCTTTCCACTTGTTTAGGATTGTCAGGATGAGAAATGTCAGCATTATGAAAGCTCAGCTCTGCTCTTGATATGATAAAACCCTTCAAAAGCCAGCCTTTCTCTCTCCCTCATCCCCCTCCTTCCTCGCTCTTTCTGCACTTGCTTTTTTTATTTATCCTGTTTTGTTAGATGGCAGAAATATAATTCTTTTCTTTCTTCCTATTATAAGCCACCATTTTTGTTTTATTATATGTTTCACAACCCCTAATGCCCCACTGAAAATTACCTTGTTAAATGACAGTGTTTCAAAGCCATGAATCCTTTCCACCATTCCCTCAGAGGTTTGAAACAGTCAACAGACTGTAAAGAATAAATAATAAAAAAGTATTGATTATTTTGATGACTGTGAGATTCAATTAAGTATTAATTTTGCCCTCCAGTGGACCTATCAAGGTATTCAAAAGGGAGGATTCGGCTCAGCTAAATGCGTGCTGAGTGCTTCAGCCTTAAATAGGGAGAAAATGTGTTTACCTACAGTATTTGAAGAAGAAGTGCATTGATGCACAGAGTCCAATATTTAAGTGCTGTGCAAATTAAGCCCTGGTGACAGTGACATTGTTTTCAGTGGTATGAGTATTGACTAAAGAAGTGCATTTGATGACAGCTTAAACTATTTGTATTGATTAACATTTTCATAGATTATCATGTGTCATATCAAATTCACTTTTCAGGCATGAATACATTAAAAAAAACCCACAGGCATACCACAACCAATGTGATGATGGGCAGGGGAGCATGCCGCCCCACCTGCTCCTGCACGTCACCTGTTTCCTGCTCAGGAACCATTTAGGCATGAACTTGACAATAAATAGCTCCCAGATCACGAAGGAAAAAGGCAGTTTTTGCTTTGCTTTGCTTTGCTTCTGCATCTGATATCTGTGCCAAAGCCATCTTAGTTTGCAAGTGGACTAAAGGCTAGATTTGGGGGGCATTGCTCCTCATCGTAACATGCCCTTCTGAACAAGCTGAAGATAAAGCCGGGCTAAATTATTGGGGAGAAAAGTTTTGCCTTTTTTTTCTTTCTAGAGGTGATTCTTGATTTCTTTTTCTTTAATGCTCTGGGTGCATGATGCTCTAGGTAACTGAATTATTGAAAACAGTTTGTAAGTATTTTCCCACTTCCTTAAAAATGTAAGGCAATTTCTGTATATTTTGTTGTGTACTGTTTGCTTTAAAATGTGCATTTGATTGGGGTCAGCCTCTGTCTCCAGTCTGGGACCCTTGTAGGGTAGAGAACTTCTAAGTGTGCTCAGATTTTACATAAGAAATATCTCTTATTCCACTGAAAGCTTGTAGCGGTCTTTTTTCCCCCTGTCTCTTTTCTCTGCTCTTGGGATAGGGTTTAATTGCTTCTCCCCCAGGGAGAAGGCTTCTTAAAATAGTCCCGTTCCCTCCATAGGGTGCCCCTTCTAAAGAGGTACGTTGCTGGAGTACAAACCAGCACTTTCTTTTTTTTCCCCTTACTGCATTAAAGACAGAACAAGGTGTAAAAACATCCTTACAAAAGCACATCCCACAATTAAAGCCGTGTTGGTTAGGCTGCTTGCAAAGAAGTTTTTTTTTTTTTTTATCCCCCTCCTTCCTTTTCCCTCCGAAGCTCCTGAATCTCTCACATGCTAGTTGAGCTTTAATAGGGTGGGGAGTAATGGAGAACTCATCGAATCTGTAATAGCTCTTCACTTGACTGCAGCCAGCAATAACAGCAGGAGCAGGCAGAGATAAGAGAGAGGAGAGAGGGAGTGTGTGTGTGTGTGGAAGAGAGAGAGGGAGAGGGAGAGAGGACACGCTCTCTAAAGCTGCCACTTTTTTCCTCCCCTTCGCTCTTGCCCCCCATCCTAGGATCCAATGATAGCTGGACAAGTCAGTAAGCCCTTGCTGTCAGTGCGCAGTGAAATGAATGCGGAGTTGAGAGGTGAGGACAAGGCTGCTACTTCAGACAGCGAGCTGAATGAGCCCCTGCTTGCGCCCGTGGAATCAAATGACAGCGAGGACACTCCCAGCAAGCTCTTCGGTAAGTCTGTCTAGGTATTTCATTTCAGTCCTACCATGTTGTCCGGAAGAGCAAGCCAGCCACCACCACCCCAGCCCCCCTTTCCTCCTGCTTTCCATTCAATGTTTTTGTAAGTGCTAAAGAGGGGCTTCGCATCCTAGAGGGGCTGAGGAACCGGAGTCTCTTCAGCTGGCTGGGAGGGATGCCCTCCAAACTTTTTCACCAACAAGGAACTTCCTTACTGTCCATTTTGACTTGTCAAGTAGCGTTGCCGTGCCCAGGTTGCAAATTATTCGAACGAAATAGAAGGAAAGAATGAAATGAAAGAACGGAATGGTAATAATAATCAGGAAATCAGTTCCATTGCGAGAATTGGTTAACATTTATTGAATAAATATCGACTCGGTTTCGGGTTGCTTTGCAGCCTTTTGTTACAGGGAAGGAGAGTAAAGAGTTATTATCTGTAGTCAAAAGATGAGTGAGGAGAACTGAAAATGTCAATACAAATCGCTCTGTGCCAGGTAAACAAAGGTGGCTACAGGCATGGCTCTTTGAAACACATTTTGTCGTCATCAGCTGAGTGAGTACTTCTTCTGCCAGAAGGGTTGAGGCAGGAGAACCATCCCCTACCCTTCTCCCTACCCCTCTCTCTTTAACATATTTTTGCCTCCCACTAACCGTGGCGACAGCCCAGGACCTTTTAGGAATCTGTTTCATAAACAAAATGAGAACAAACAGAGAGCCACTTCAGCAGAGACATCTGTCATTCAAACAGATGACAGTCTGCAAGCCAACTCCAACCACTGTGATCTCTAATCAAGGGGAGCAGGCTGCTGAGGCACGTGCCGGCGTGATGGATGCTCTGAGACTTCTCTGCAGCACAAGTACTTTATGCTTCTGAGTGACGTTAGGTTTTCAGAACAGCAGTCTCCGACATGCTTGCTCTTAATTATTTCCAAGTGTGTCTGTCTACACCTCTGTATACAACTAACCTAGTATAACAGGCAGAGAACCGTTGGCTCTCTGATTAAAATAAAAACAGTCCTAAGCCTGAAGTTTAGAGTCAAACAACATCAATACATAAAATACTTGGTGAGGGATGCTGATTAATTTTAAAATCGGTTTTAATTTTTTTTTTTTTATAGAGAACAGGCAGAGCTTCCTTGGCCAGTGGGTCAGCAGCTCTCAGTGGCTTCCATAGAAAACAGCTTTCTACTTATAAATGTTCAGGCAAACACTTTTATGTTTTGTGTTCAGAAGGGAACCACAGAGAAACTTTGTTTTAAATTTTTCTTTTGGTAAAATGCTGATTTTCACCTAAGAACACAACTGATTTCAGTTTTCAGAAAATCCTATGGTTACTTTTAGTTCAAAAGGCTCCGGCTTCTGAAATCAAGCCTTCATGCCTGGCTTGGGAGGTCTTAGCATTTCACTCCGAGGAAGCTTTTAGCTGTAGTTTAAGTTCTTAGCTGTGTGAAAAGTTATGCCCTGAAACACTCATTTTCTTTTAAGAGGCTAGTGAGAAAAATCAGATAAAATTATCAATTGCAGGAAGGCAAAACCCATGTGCAGCGCTCTCTGCAACTGAGTGTATTGAGGAGGGCTTTAGCTTTCTACAAGCTGCTGCTTTCAACCTCAGCAAAGCAGCAGATATTAAATTATTTGTCCCAAACATTTTATGTATTTTTCTTTTAAAAAAAAGTGAGAACATTTTGTCAACCTTGGTTTCTAGCCACAAGTTCTTTTCTGTCAGCTGACGTGATGAAGGGTTGATTGATTTAACGTGGCATTTATTTAGATTTTTCAGCATTGAGAATTGCTTCACACTCTGCAGCCTACTTTTGATGTTCTTCATGTACAGTGAAGAAAACTTTGAAAGAACCAACGGGGCCAAAGAAATTTTATTTAAGGTTCCCTGAAAAGATTTTAAGTGGAGTCTTTCTGGGATGCCAGAGACTAAGGAGTCAGAGTTTAACCAGAAGCTTACAGTGGACTTGGGATGGCCCCTTCCCTGCATTTTGAGATTCTCAGTGTGTGACAGTGAGCCCAGCCAAGTCCCCACACTCTGCCTTGGGGTGTTTCTTGTTCACTAGATTGCCTTTCTTCTCTAGATTACTTTATAAACACAATATAAATCTTTCCCACTCTTCAATTAGGCAGAAAAGAAATCACTTGATTTAACAGTCTTGAAAACTTAAAACGAAAAAATGGAGACAATGCAAGAAAAACGGTAGGACGTAGCCAGGGAGGAGAGCACTCACTGGTCTGGGAAGGCTGTCCTCGTTATTGGGATGATTGCACTCTCGCTTTTGAACAGTACTAAGCCTCAGAATTGGAAATTTTAGTTTGCACATCTGTCTGAAACTTTCTGAACTAATCATCTCCCCGTCTTTTCGGGAATTTTGATGACAAAGTTCGTGATGCAGGAATCTGCTGTTTTCTTTAGCATGTGAATGTTTGGGTCTCCATGTTTTGTTTGTAGACATGGTTCTAATTGTGTTCTTTATTTGACATCAGAGAACTGTGTTGTTCGTGGGTAGTTGAGCTTTTCTTTAAACCAGGGTCATTCTGTTGTTTCTCTCTCGAGTCATCATGCCTCTACTTTCTACCATGTGGTTGAAGCCTGAGCTTCTTTTTTGAAAGGGACAAATTGGAATAATCCTGTGAATTTTAGTATGTTTAATGTCATGGAGAGACATTATCCAATAACAGGGCACCGGAAAAGTGTGCTTTTCCTATTGCACCTTAAATTTCAGTATAAATGGATTTCTTCAAATCTGATTCACCTGTCTGGGTCTCACTCAAATTAGTAGTCCAGAGGACAGGCCTGTTTCCCTCACAGTATGGCATCTTCAACCCCAAACTGCAGGGGAAAGGCTAATGCTGATGCCCTCTATGGATAAACAAAGGAAATTCCAGGAACCATTGGGCTTTTTATGCCTCTGCTTAAATTGCACCTCTGTACTTAACAGCATCCAAAGGGAAACATACTGTGCAGAATGTTTCGGGGCTCTGAGCCGCTCAGAATGCTAGGAGGAGGAACAGGAAGCCATATGCCAGCCTAAGTAGAAAGTTTAGAAAAGGGCCCTTGTGTTTTATGAAGTAATTACCTCAGAGGTAACGTTTTGCTTAACTTGAACAGCCATGGAAACTAAAGTACACTTAAGAGAGATAAATCCACATTTCATTGAGAAACATGTGGTGAAGGAGTTCTCTGCAACATCATTAAGTGTGCATTATTTATTCTTATAAAGCCTGCAGAAAACTCCTTCCGTTTTCAGCTTCCGAGCATATTCTGCTAAATTCTGAGCCACAGGGACAGCAAGGGCGGAGGGGGCACAGACAGGCTGGCACGTGGGAGAATTATCAGAGAAACTGGTGCTGTGTCACATACTGCTCTAGTTGCATGATGGTGACTGATGCCCCCCAATATGGGACTAGTGATGCACACACTGAAAACTGTACCCCAAACTAGCCTTTGGCAGGCACTCTCCAAGGGAACAGGTTGCTGTGTTTCTCCAGTGACAGTTATATTGCTCATGTCAACGGGGTGTCTCACTTGGAGTTACGCCTATCAAGCCTTCATTGTCCCACGTTCAGCAGGCAGGATGCTAACATTCCAAAGGTGGTATCCACCGTTTGGGCAGGAAAATGGCTACAGAAAAGATGGAAGTATGGTGTATTCCTGGGAAAATATCTGTATTCTCCACCGAAGAAGTGAGACCTCCCAAAACATACCTGAAATATTTCCTCTGTACATATTTGAGCTATGGATGGTGATTATGAGCAGTGCTTCCCCTGCTCATAACATTTCTTAGTGCTTCAAGTTGAACCTCATGATTGCTTGTGATTAACTTCCAGCTAGCCTAGGTGACTGTGCTAGGACCAGTGGCTTGTTCTCCTGTTATATCACATGAGCGGGAGGCAGAGCCCAGAACCTTGAACTGAAAGGGAAACCCACCCTTTATGAATGCTGTATGTGAAATAAAAAAAGTCTGTTTTTCCCCTATAACATAGTGGCTTTTTTTTTTCCTGGCTTAACAAAAATCACGATGACACTCTCAAGAGTGAGCCATCTCAATATCATTTATCTGTGAAGTCTTAGGAGAGGGTTGAAGGCTGGGTCAGTTATTTCTCCATGTTAGGAAACAGCACTTGTCTGTTTGTTTTCCTTTCTTTCTACTGAGCTTTGTCCAAAAGCGCGCGTTGGAAAATTTTCTGTTTTTAAATTGCCATCCAGTTTGACTTGATTAGAATTTATGGCCATGGAGTCATTTTCAATGACAAAAGGATAAAGGACTAAATTGTCTGTCACCCCTTGAGACAGTGGTCTCTGCAGGTCAGCAGCGAGGTCACTGCAGGACATAGTGGGGGGCTGTTCTTCGGCAAGGCTGCCTCCTGCCTGTGTGTGCAAGTGGAGGCCTTCGTTATGGGGTCGCTGGCTTCATTACTTTATTTAAACGTCTCTCTCAAGGTTTCAATGCATTAGGTGCTTATAATACTGGGATAAAATATGCTGGAGCCAGTAATCAGCACATAGGGCTTAAGCCCCAGAGGGAGTTAGCTGGAAAATGAAGAGGAAAAGTCTCTAGAGAAATATATTCATTTGAAATATGGAACATGCTTCTACATTTTTAAAAGTTGTTATGCTACATCAATTGAAAATTCATATTCTTTTTTCACTAAAGAAAGTGTGTTTTGATACAAAAATTAAAATATCACACACTTGTAAACCAACTAAATAAGTTGAACAATATATTCTATGCAAAAACCACTAAACAGAAATCAATAGAAGTCTGTATTTATGTAAGGAAATGGATGCAGGATAAAGTGTGTGCCACAGTTTCCAGCTTAAAAGTCAAGCAGCCCCTTGCCCTGCTGCTCTCTGACTAACAGAGATGGAAATGCAAACTTAAATATTTTTTCTTACGTTTCAGAAAATCTAATTCACTGAAGTAACTATTTTAAAAAGTCATTGAGAGGCTGTGTGTATTTAGACAACTTAGTGGCAATTTTCCTACCAGACTATCATTACGACACTGCATTGTAAACAAATCCACTTTAAGTAATATTAATATATAGACTTTGAAGTAAGAATAAATCCAGTAAGAAAGGTGCCTGTGTTCAGACTTCTCCCCAGATTGCCTCACTGAACTCTGCTCACTGCTAAGTGGCTCAGCACTGGAGCACGGTGAACAATGTGTGACCGACAATTCAGTGGGAACTTCTTAGGTACCTTCCTTTCCTGCCACTCACCACGCCTGTGGTGCTCTGGTCAGGCCAGTGCTGCAGAAGGGCAGTAGTGCAGCGTTCAAGGACTCTGGGAGACAATACATCAGCCAGCCAAAGTGTGGATGTGCCTGTCCCTTTAGCTTCCATATTCTGTTAATGTTGTTAAATGGTTCCACAGGCAGACAAACATACGTTAAGGCAGGTATGATCTGATTTATCTGCACTCTGTCCTTCTTTTAAATGATTCCATCTTAGCCTTTAGAAGGTCTTCCTGCTTCTGTCTTAAAGGTTACCTGGCATTGTAGCGTTCTCATACTTTGCCCAGCCTTGTCTCTGTCCTAATTAATGGAGAGGTACTTCTCAAAGGCTCAGCCTTCAGTAGATTGCCTGCTATCTTAATCACCTAGTTCAGTTATAGAATTGATGCTATTATTTTCAAAAATTGACCAAATAAAATATTCTCCACCTGAAAGCCGAGCTTTAGTAGGCTGTCTCAAGCAAAAAGTTGTGTGTTATCACACAGTAGACACATCATTTGTGAGAGAGCTGGCATCTCTTTGGCGACCTTGCTGGTCTATGTTTTGGGATTAATAATACATCAGACATCACACGTTTAAAGGAAAGTCGCAGTGGAAAAAAAAGTGGGGGAGCTCAGCTCTGCTCTTGGGCTACCCCTGATTACCAGACCTTTCTTCGGAAGGCAAGGCAGCTTCAGGAGAAGGCTTGTTTACCCAAATCTGCACCTGGCCCACTTAACTCACTTATTGAGTTTCTTATGCTAAAGAGAAAGATAGCAAAGTGTTGAGACCCAACTGGCACTCTGTCAGGGGGTAATCTTTATAACATTTCCTGCTGTCAGGTTAATAAATTTTTAAAAAATATCCAAAGGCAGAGGTAGCTATGGCAAGCTCATAGTAACCGTCGCCTTTCTCGCCGGAATCATTTAATATCCACCATGGCTCTGGAGTTTCCTTGTTTGTTGTTTTCCTAGGTTCTGTACTTTGCTGGTATTTTTGTTCAACTGTTTATGCTACTTCTTACTTTTAAAATGCTTACCCTTTGAAATTTCTTTTGCATTTCTCTTGGAAATCTGAATATAATTTATTTTAATTTTTGTGGCATGCTGCAACCGGACACGCATGGCCTTGTGCTCCACCCAACCCAGATAAAGCTTTAAGCCACCCAGTACAGAACTTATTTTGGGGAAATATCTTCCCGTAATGATTACATTAAAAATCTATTCATGAAAGAATATTTAGGTCTCAGCAGTAAGCAGGCATAAGGCAATGTCTGGTTAATAACACATAAACCAGTTCTTAATCTTGAAGTGTAAACTTCAATCAGAGCTAGGTTTGATAAAGCTATGAAACTGAGTAGCCTTGTCTAGAGGTTTACTCAATGTAATGTCCTGATTTATGAGACAGATGAAGCTTTTCTTAGCGATTTCAGGGGTCAGAAAAATATAACACTAAATTTATTTTCATTTAAGAAAGCATGTCCTCAGAGAAAGGAAAATCAACTTTGTTTTATAAGTATTCAAAGACAAATGCCTAATATGAACACTCAAGATGCATGGCTCAAAGGATCTCTAAAGCTGCTACTAGTTTACTTATTTTATTTTTTCCTAGTGTATTTTATGACTGTCTATGTTTTATTTCAGAATCTTAAAGAAAGACTCCCGTTTAGCCCCCCTCAGATTCTGCCCTTTGTTTTAGTGTGCTTACACTTGAACATATGATAAGATATACTATGTATTTTACACTAAAATGCTAACCATCGGGAGCTAACACCATGTAAGTACTTTTTGGAGAGCTGTGCTACCCTCAAAACTGTTTGAAGGGGGAGAAGTGATCTGAGTGCAATAACAGAGATGAGGAAATGGCATCACACAGAACTTGAAAACTTTCAAAGTTTTTTTGTGCTGTGAGAAATAAGACTCTGTAATGAAAGTTGCTATATTAAGATGCTCAAAAGCCTTTTGAGAAAATAACTCTGATAAAATTTGTTAGTTTATCCTGAAAATGAGGTAAACCATAAAGGTGTTTTCAGGAGACCTGTGTACTAATGATACACAGAAAAAAAATCACCAATTTAATCAGTTTGTCCTCATGAGTCTTTAGGTAGTAATATTTCCTTATACTTTTCTATCAAATATTTGCCAATAAAGAGTTTTCCCTATTGAAATGCTTCCAAGATATTTTTGTTTATTGCTTTTAATTTTGTCCAACTAAAGAGGAGGGAGAACAACCCAATTATGACAAAAGTTTTTTAAAGGCAAGAAATCAGAAAAATGTTTGTGTCCATCTAAAATATGAGGTGTGTTTTCCTCTTGGTTTTCATATTTATTCATATACTACTTCACATTGTCCACCAAATATGTAGTACTATGTATTTTCTGTCACCATGATGATAAAAGCCAATTTATAATACTAAACATTCTTTCAGTTCATATCTTTCATGCATCACTTGAATGTACTTCTGCATGTTAAAATAGCAGATGTTACATAAATTGAATTAAACAAGTTTGCCAGTAAAGGACAACTAAATATACTGCTTTGGGCTCTCATGGGCTCTATTCCAGGCCCAGTGTCCATTTGATCCTGACTTACAGGTAGTGGGGGAGACAGCGGGATTCCCCAGAAATCATGCAGTTTCATTCAGTAAAGCAATCTAATAGTTTGCTGTATAAAGAACATCTGGGCTTTGAAAACACAACCCACCCAAGCTCAGGTTATGCTCATGTCTAAATTATGGAAACAGACACATATTACTTGTGGATATACATCTATCGCAATGTAAGTGTTTATCTTTATTGTAATCAGCAAAGAGAAATTTGTTCAATAGTAAGTAAAATGTTCCGCAAGAATTCCACATACCTGAATAAACAGCAGGCATGTGTTGGGCTTGTGATGCACAAGAAATATTGTCATTTTAATCATTTTCTATTGAGTTAGTGTGGTAAAACTCATCTCTGCAGCTTTTGATGGCCACATGTGGTGATTTTTCTCTTACTCCTGCTATAGCAAGATTTACTTTTGCAAATTAATGGCTTTCAGTAATGCGCTGACGACAAGAATCACCCCTGTCAGAGGAGAAGAAAGGAGAAAGGATTAATTTGATTTAAAAATGCAAACATTTGAAGCTGTTTAAAAAGCATGAAAGTATTACTGCAGAGTCACTTATTGCCAAAATCAACCAAGGGTAGAAGAGAATAAAAAAATAAATCAAATAAGAAAACCTGCACCCCGGTATTTAATTATGAATGTAAGGACCAGGAGCGAAGGGTTGAACTTCCCTTTGTGAGAGCTGGCGTCTCCTTCCCTAATACACCCATTTCATTTACCAAAATTTCAAAAGATAGAAATGTATAAAAAGGAAATGATATGCAAAGGAAGCTGCATGAAGGGCACGTTGTATGTTACTGACATTTCAACGAATCCATCTAGCGCTGCCAATGGATGACAGTGCAATCAGTGAGTGGGTAGATAGGTAAGGCAAGAGTCCTCTCTATCCTGTGACAGGACTTCCACAGGCTTGAGAGGAAGTGCACATCTGTGTCTGGGTTTTGGATGGCTGATTTTGTGCAGAGTATTGAGACTAAGGCAAATTTGAATTTTAAACCAACTTAAGGAATTATCAAAAAATTCCGGTAGACTGGTCTATGCTTTAGTTTGAAATGTCTAGCTCTCCCCTTATAGTTTGTAGTCATAGTAATTTCCCACTGAGCCACCTGGAATCTACAAGGAACCAAAAAATTCCGTAAAAAGTTATGTATCGTGGCTTGATGGGCTTAATGTCTACAACTGATTGCTGGAAATAAAAATGATGAGGAAAGGAAGTAGTGAGCAGAGAGCTTGCTGAGAGCCTTGAGATGGGTGGACCCGCTTAGAAATGGGGCCACACGTCTTGTGATCAGCGGTGTATCAATATGGTTTATAATGACATAATAACCTGAACCCTGTAGCGGTTTATGGTTCTTTTGAGAATTCTTATGGATTCTTAGAGTGAGGGAGCTCAGAGGAAAGATCTTGAAAGCTTTCATGAAATCTGGCCGTGTGTCAGGGAACTCCGATGACGGTGATTTAGCTGCTGAGGAATCCCATCGACCGGGAACGTCATTAAATTTTTAAGGTAAAACAAACCACAGAGCAATTGGTAGACGTGAAGGGTACCGAGTACCCAAGGTGACCACGGAAATTGGAAAGGGAAGCTTCTGAGAGGAGAGGCAAAACGCAGTGAGGCCATCGTTGCCCTCAGCGTCCTGTTTAAAACAGCATGCAGTGAGAACCGTGTTCTGGACACTGGAAGCATGTTGGGTATCTGCGCGCGCGCGCGTGTGTGTGTGTGTGTGTGTGTGTGTGTGTGTGTGTGTGTGTGTGTGTGTGGTGTGTGTGTGTTTCCTTCATGGGATCTGTCAGAATTGATTGCTGCTCTTTCATTTTCTCTGCCTATTTTTAGTCAATGATAAATAAAGAACCAGAATTGTGAATCTGGCACCAGTGAGATATCGCACCAGAAACAGCAGGGAAGAGCCAAGATGAATAACTTTACATCCGTGGACGCGCATAGACCTCGGGCCTCTTAACATTTGTAATCCCGCTAATTTCTATGGGCTTTTAAAAATACACTTCCACATGAGCTCTCAAAACCCATAAACGTGTGGCATGTAAAGTAAATTGTTTGTCACTTGCCGTCGGCCTGCCATATTTATTGTCAGGAGAAATGGACATTAGTTGGAAAAGCAGTTGTTAAAGGCCAAACAATTTTTAAAGATGCCAAAGCTGCGCAAGGGCTTTCCTTTTTCTAACAACGAGCCACCCCTTCAGACATCAAAAGACAAGATAATAAGACACTTCAAGCGCAATTCAAGATTATATTCAACATCTAAAGGCTCGTCTCTTGTCAGTTTGCATTTACCCTCCGAGGGATGGAGCATTTCTATCATCTTTCTGTCAAGAGGAGTCTGGCAGAAGAAGCAAGGGCTCTTATTTCACACACTTAGGGGTTTTCTTTCTTTTTATTTTTTTTTTTATCAAATAGCCCACACTCACTTGGATTCAGCCAAAATGGAGGGATAATTCCAGGAAGGTCATAACAAGTACAAAAATCTCATATTGATTTGTATGATTAGAAGGCATTAGAACCATACACTCACGCCAGGTTCTCGGAGGTTATGTCAGTTATTTGGTCATATGCTTGTGCAGTCTGGGAAAAAAAAAGATGACTAAAAATTTAAAAGGGGACAACTGAAAGCTGAAATTGTCTTAATGTACTGTGCTCGAACATTTAACAAGTGAACATAAAAATAATTTAATGCTTTAACTTCACAACATTTTCAATTAGCTTGTTCTTCGTGGCATGCTTCATGCAGTGTACACAGAAAATATGCTCCTGTTTACCAGCTGAAAGAAATACTTTTCTCAAATTATTTTTAAATACTTTCAAAAATTGATTCCATGTCCTTAATTTGTGGATAACAGGTGACAACATTTTCAGTATAAGTATAATTACAAGGCTATCTTGCAGTGATTAGCAATGTTTGATAAACGTTTTCCACTCTGGGATGATAATGCGGCTGCATTTAGCACCTCGTGCCATCCTTTCCAGAGATGTTACTAAAGAAATAATAGCAGAGTTTGTTATGATTATCCTCTACCTAAATAAATCACACTTGCTCTCCGAGAGTCACACAGCCACACAGAGAATGATTCTAGGCCTTTTGTTTGTCCGGTTTTGTTTTGGGTGTTGGTGGGGACACACCTACAGAAGTTAGAAGAGCCACATTTTCTTCTCAAAACAATTGATGAAAATAAAACCATGATATCCTGGGATTGTTTCTATATTGAATCGTTGAAATTACTTTTCTTAGGAATTTTCATCAACTCCCTGTGCCTCTGCTTCTTATATTTCTCTCCTGGTTGTGGAGTGTTTTGAGACTGGTTTTCTTTTGACCTACGTTCTCACATCAATGCAAACTGAGTTTCCGCAATATCTCTCCTCTCTCTCTCTCTCTCTCTCTCTCTCTCTCTCTCTCTCTCTGTCTCTCTCTCTGTCTCTCTCTCTGTGTATGCTTGTTTGTGTATACATAATGTACAGTGTCAATACAGTGTGTTATGGAAGTGAATACCTGATTCTACCATATTCCTTCTATTTATTATATGGTTCTATTTCTACTCTGCACTGTACAGTTTATGGATCAACATTCGGCAATGAACCAGTACCTCAGTAAACACATACCAGGTGCCTTCTCTGTGGCGGGCGTTCTTTTGGGTGCTGGAGAGGGCATGCAGAATGCAGCAGATAATAGGAGTGACCTAGTTCCACATTCGGACATGGATTAGTATGCAAAAATGAATAGAGCATGGTTGAATAATCTACATTTCTGGTATTTCTTTAGGAAGTATTGATCTTTAAAGTTGAACATTTCTGAAGTTGTTAGTTGTTCAGAAGCCTCGACATCCAGGAAGTGTTTTTATCCCAAAAATATTATAAAAGAAAAAAAAAGGATTTTTATGTGATCCACAGAAAAGTACATTAGTAATGCTTTGCTATTGTGTCTGGGGCACAGGGACAAAAACTCTGCTTTGCAAAGAGTTTCTTAGTTGTGTCCAAAGGGAAAATAAGCTAGAATTATGTTTTGTTGTTTTTCCTTTTCCTACCTCTGTTCTCTTTCCTAAACTCTTGTCACTTATCACTTAACACAATGTTCAAGCTTGTTAAGTCCAGTCTTGAATTTGGGTTTGACTCTGGCTCTGCCATGTAGTATCTATTTCAGCAAAATCCATGACACACTTAAGCTTTTACTTTCTCACCCCTGATTGGAGGGTTTGATGAAACGTACTGCACAAGGCAGTGCTGGAGTTAAAACGATTGCCATGGATAGAGAGCTCTGAAGAGTTTCCAGCATGTGCTTACCACTATTAGTTAAACTGAAAACAAAGTCACCATTTCCAGAAATCAATTGATCAATTTATTTTAGCACTAAATGTGATACAAGCAGAAGCCACAGTTCTGAGAGAGCTGGAATGATCTGAACCTCCTCATGAAGAAGCATCAGTTCTCAGAGCTCCGTTGGCCGAAGGAGTCTTCTGGGGATCTTTTTCTCATGATGACAATAGCTTCCCTTCTTTAGATACATTAGCAACTGCTTTTTGCAAAGGCTCATCCAGGAAGAAATCTAAAAATGGATGCTAAAAGATTCTATAGAAGATATAATTCACTGCCTGCATCCTGTAGAGCATATGGGTGTGGGGGAAAGGGTGGGAAAGGGACAGTTGATATATACATAAATATTTGTCCTGTTCTAAGTTAAAAATGTGGACGGCTGTAATTCTTTCATATAATGAAATCTGTAAAATAATGTTGGTGTTGAGAAGCAATATGAAACAGGAAACCTATGGAAGGAGGTAACACTTCTCTAGCTGGTGGTTTGGTCTCATTCTCCAGGAGCTATATTCTTTTGGGGGGATTCCTTCCTTAGGCCAAGTGCTGATTTTTTTCTGTCTTGAACATATTTTGTTCAAATTTGGTATATAATGTTTGTACATAGTGGAATGTTCTGAACTCTTTCATAGACTAAGGAGTTTGAGTTCTTAATGTGCTCACTTCTCTTTCTCTAACACGACAGTTAAACTAACATGCTGGTAAGTTAGGAAGATTAGGACAATATTAAACATTGTCTATGAAGACTATGCAAGGAAGGGCTATTCCTGCAAGACGGATATTTAGTGAATGTGAGTCCCTTTTCCCACTGGTAAACTAATGTGTTTTTCTGAATCTGAGAATGAACAGTTATCCTGCTGACAGCCCCTGAAAGTATTTGAAACAGATTTTTAATGATTTGACAATATCATTTATTCTCCACGAGCAAACTCTTCAAATATTTTTTTGAAAATAAAAAACCAAAAGTAATATGGAACCTTAGTAAGACCTTTTGTTGAAAGACTTGAACATTCTTGTTGAAAGCCATATTTGGGGAAAGAAGCATCACTACCTTTCTGAGAATGCAGATTTAGTTTGAGAGTATAAAAATTTAGTGCCCTTTAGGCACACAAATTGGCCAGGGTAAGAAGGTTCTATTGTTGTTATTGTCCCCATATCAACTTGGTTTTAATTAAATATTCACGCCACTACATATTTCTTAGAAATTATTGACACTTTTAGGTCAATTTATTTCCTTATATGTCAATCACTCTCTCTTTCTCTCTCATATCTACACATATATGTATATATGTGTGTGATGGAGAGACAGACAGAGAACATATTTCCATATATGTCAACCACTCTCTTTATATATATGTGTGTGTGTGTGTCTATATATGAGACATATAGATAACACATGCTTTCAAATTTAATTAATGTACAAATCATGTTAATATCAAGTAGAAAGAAAAGCTTTTTCTCTTTCTGCCTCTCATTCTCTCTTTTGAGACAGATTTTCACATAGTCCAGACTAACCTTGAACTCACTAAATAGCCAAGGGTAATATCAAATTAAACTTTATTTTAAAATTCTTTACTATTATTATTATTATTATTACATGTGTGTTAGTATGAATGGATAGGGATTTTGTACACAACATACGCATTGAGGGCAGAGATAACTTCTGGGAGTTGGGTACCTCCTACCATGGACTAAATAGAACTCAGGGCATCAGGCTTCAGAAGAAGTAAGTGTTTTTACCCTTTGAGCTGTCTTGCCAGTCCAAATTTTATCTTAACTACTTCAATCTAAATGTCAGTCCTAAGATGAATTATTTCTTCTAGGCAAGGCTTTAAACAAACAAACAATAAACAAATTTCTCTGCCTTTATAGTCCAAGGAGGCTTATAAAACAATTTTCTTTAAGGTCCTTTGAACTGATGGTCTTTAACATTCCTCAAGAAGAGAAGACTGGAAGAGCTGTGCCTGAGTAGGGAGACGTTGATTAAAAAGAAGAGAGTTTCAGTTGCGAGGGACCTGCTTTTGTGATCTTTTGTGCACTGTGGTAGCTCTGGTCAATAATGTATTGTATGTTTGAAAGTTGTCAAAACAGTAGACGTTTAATGTTCTTCACATATGAACATAACTAAAGTGGCAGGTGTATTAATGAGCCCAATTAATACTTGAAGAATGTGCATTCATGTCCAACATCACATGCATCTTGTAAATATACCCGACTACTATTTACCAATTAAAAAGAACATATTAAAGGCAGGAGAATTACCTCAGTGGTTAGAGCACTGGCTACTCTAAGAGAGGACCTGAGTTGGGGTCTGAGCACTGACATGGTGGTTTGCTCCCATTTGTAACCCCAGTTTCAGGGAATCTGATATCCTTCCTTGCCCTCCTTGGGCACCAGTCATGCATGTGGTAGACGCAGAACACTCAAACACATAAAGCTAAAACATATTAGAATATTAAGCCTTCAACTGTAGCTTATCTTCACTTAAAGCATTACAACCCTTTTGTTCACTGCAGAGATTGCTTTAATATTTCTTGTGGATGAAACAACAATTTTATACATTTTTTTTCCAGAGGATACCATGGCCCTACTCTTCTGATCTTTCAGAGATGCATCTTTTCCTATCAGGTGTCATCATTTTAGAGAAAAATCTATAGAATCTATAGCAGGACATTCTTAGCCAATGTTACATCACTTCAGTGAAATAAAAGGGGCCAGGTGTGCATACACATTTACTATCTTCTGTTGTCTATTTTAAACTTATGGCAAGGACTTTTCTCCCGAAGTAATATTTATTGAATGTTCCCCAGCCTGCTCTCTTTCCTTTCTGATGGTAAAAATATTTTGATCAAGCTTCTTGGTTTCCCACACGAAAGATCATCCTGCCTTCCCTTGTGCTATGGCTGTTCTCTCATTTTTCCCCACTTCTTTTGCAGTCACTCTCAGGGTTTGCCTGTTATTATAATGACTTGTGCATTTGTCTGCCTCCCTTGCTGGGTAGCAAGCCCCTAGAGGATAGATAATGGATCTTGCATATATTAAGTACCAGATAAATGTTTTTTGAATTGAACCACTTCTGAATTGGATGTTTCTGGACATGATCCACACTTGGTAAATACTTACTGAATATTAAGGGAAAATAGACTCTACCCACAGGAGTCTACTATCCTACCTAGGGACATATGGAAGAAAGGAGGTCAGAGAGAATAACAAAGCCAAGATAAAGAAACGAGTGTCCACATGCCAACAATTACTTATTTAGTATGTTTGTGATAAGCGTTGTACTAGGTTTGTATAATAGAGTGGTAACTAAGACAGAATTTGTCCCTGTTCTCATGGATTTTTACAGATAATAAACAATGCAGGTGCTAAGTAATGCTTGCCTAGAAATTTAATAATCTACCATGTCAAGAGAATTGATGAGAAAATATGTGGATACCATTTTGGAAAATCACTTCTCTCCCATTAAATAGATCCTTTATAGGATGCTCACCTAATGTCCCTTTTCCCCTAAACAAAGAGAATTAAGTCCCTCAAAGTAATCGAAGATGCTAGCTCTCTCCTTAGAAGGGAATTCTTCAGCTGAGTGGCCCAAGAACCACAAAACAGTTAGTGTTAGTGATCTAGATGGTAGCGACTTAAGAGATATTAACTGAACATCAGAAATTAACAGTATACATTGTTGTGCTGACTCTCCAAATTAGCAGCTCATAAAGGGACATTTATTGTGCTCATACACCTTCATTGTGGGTGGGTATAGAATAGACAAGGAGTTTCTGTCTCACTTGGTGTCATCTGATGGAATCCAACGGCCAGGTGGGGGCTGAACAATCTGAAGGCTGATTGTTTCAATTCCTGATCATTGGGGCTCCAGCCTGGCTGGAATTTTAGCTGGAATCATTAGCCAGGACATTTATTTGGCTTCTTCCTGTGATCTGGGTTTCCTTACAGTGTTGTGGCCGGGTTCCCAGGGAAAGCACTGATCAAGAGAAGAGTGGGCAGATGTGACCTGGAAATGGCAGGTGGAATCTGCCTTTCCTGAACTCCAGTTTTCAACCTGGCCTTGCAAATCAACAGCATCACTTGCACTATTATATTCTCTTCATTAGAATCAAGTCATTAGGGCAGACCAGAGGTGGGGGGGGAGAGACAGAGAGAGAGACACACAGACACACAGGGAGAGGGAGAGAGAGAGAGAGAGAGAGAGAGAGAGAGAGAGAGAGAGAGAGGAGGAGAGGAGAGGAAGAGGGAGAGAGGGAGAGAGAAAATTACACATTTTGTCAGGAATGGTGTCACATTTATATATGAGTTTTGAAACCATTACAAAGTTTCTCTCACTCTGTATATCTATTCCTTTTCTCTTTGAGAAACTAAACTACGTAAATGCACTTGGGAGGCAATGCCCTACTATCAGTTAACAAATACTGTAATGGGTCTGAGGATGTTGTTTGAGACAAGGTTAATGGGATGATGTCTACAGCATTCACTGAGGACAGCTTAATATTTTTTTTTAAAATAGTTGTGTTTAGTTCTTTTGAAAGTTAACTTTCTTTTCACCTCTTTTATTTTCTTTGGAATGATTAAGGAGCATACTTTAGATTTTGGAAACTGGGCCTCTACACTATAAACATGAAAAAAATAAAAGCAGTTTGGTGTTAAGAGTCAGGGGCAGATGGAAGATAGATTCTGGGAGCCCGCTATGGCTATACTTATGACAGACCATTGGTTATAGCAAATGAAAATAGATTTCCCAAACCTAACATATTAAGTTCAATACATTTCTCTTCAGTAATAACTGACAGAAATTTAAGTTATAATATACCATCTCTGAGCTTTTATATCCACCACTGGGCAGTCTAAAGAAGAATGGGCCAGCAAAAGAAGGTTGATGTGCTTGATGCTATTTTGTGTCATCATTGTTTATAAGAAAATTATCTGTGCCATAATTTTCTTAAAGTGTTTGAAATTAGATTCTACATTTCAAGATTGTTTTGCTTCAGATTTTTCCACTGGTTGTATCTAGGAGACTCGTGCTTCAAGTATCTGGAATCTTTATAAAAGTCTATTTTGTTTCTTTCTCTTCTTTTTTATTAATTAAAAAATTAATTTATTTCTCCAGCCCGATTTTCCCTTCTCTCCCCCTCTCTTCCCAGTCCCTTCCCTCAAGCTCTCTTCTCCCCCCACCCTCCATCCATTCCTCTTCCTTTCTCTTGAAAATAAAGCAGGCCTCCCATGTATCAATCAACCATGACATAACAAGTCGCAGTAAATCTAGGCACCTCCTCTCTTATAAAGGCTGGATAAGTCAACCTGTTGGACTAGACGTCCAAACATCAGGGAGGAGTTGCTCCAGACACCACTCACAGCCTCAACTGATGCAAAAGCAAGAGGATTTTTATTCTATCATGACAGGGCCCTTCAGGTTCGGGATATGAAGGATATCTGATAGCTGTCCATCTTTTAAAGCAAAAAGCCACAGACACAAGGGGGGTAACCTGTAGGTTGTTTTCCAACTTATTGAATTGGCTTATTCAAAGGGTTACTAGCAATGATTGGTCTACTTTAGGGCAGGAGAATAGTTGCGTGATCAGGTGATAAGGGAGCATCTCTGTGGTCTTCCTGATCTTGTTCTACTGACTAAATCAATACACCAGGAACTGAGTCAACATCTGTGGGTTGTATTTGCCTCAATTCCCACAATGAAGTTATGTTTGAAGATTATTCACAAGGACACAGGAGGATGAGCAGTCCAGCATGTGTGTGTGTGGGCGACTGTCCCATTTTTAAGAGAGAGTGAGTGTAAGGTTTTAGAAAAATGTCTTAGGGTTGAGGGGGCTTACAAGTGCATTTAGAGTCTTTCAAACCCAGTAGGAGGCAAGGGTCCCAAAAGCAGATAACATAGTCAGAGGCAACCCCTGCTCCCACTATTAGGAGTCCCACAAAAATACCAAGGCTCACAACTGTAAGGTATGCACAGAGTGCCTAAGGAAGTCCCATGGAAGATCTCTGATCTCTGGTTGGTGGTTCAGTTTCTTTAACCTACTATGAGCCCAGATTAGTTGATTCTGTGTGTTTTCTTTCGGTGTCCTTGGCCCCTTTAGTTCCTACAATTCTTTTTTTCTGCTCAAGATTCCTTGAGCTCTGCCTAATGTTTGGTCATGGGTCTCTGCATCAGTTGCTGGGTGAAGCCTTCCCTCATGTCAATTGAACTAGGCAACAATCTATGAGAATATCATTAGGAATCATTTCATTTTTTTTCCTTTCTTTCTTTCTTTCTTTCTTTCTTTCTTTCTTTCTTTCTTTTTTCTTTTCTTTTTTTTTGCTAGTCATGTTTAGTTCTATTCTAGGTCTCTGGGTCCTGGCCCTTCAGGCAGTGTCAGAACTGGGCTCCCTCTCATGGTCTGGGTCTGATACTGGACCAATCATCTGTTGGCTACTCCCAAAATTTATGCACCGCCTTTACCCCAGCTCACTTTGTAGGCAGGGCAAATTGTAGGTCAAAGGTTATGTGGCTGGGCTGTTTCTAAATGTATCATAATTTCTGGAAAGAATAACCATTACAGAAGATTCTTAGATGTTAACCTGAGCAGTGTAAAGTGTTTCCCAGCTTGTTGGGGGACAGTGGAGAGCAAAGGCTTGCATGAGGAATGTAAAATGAGTAGTGGTTACTTACGGAGTCAGCACATTGTAACTTTGCTTAATTGCCGTGCATGGTGATCACATCACATGCTCACAGGTTCTACTAACTGGAAACAACAGGTCCTGAACACGGAGTTCCTTTGCTACTGTGAAAGGTCTAACTCACAGGCATTCTTTCTTGTTCGGTGTCCCCCAAGGTCTGCAGAGCCCCTCTAGGTGCCTTTCATACCCAATACTGACAGGGAAGGTCCCCAAGACAGAAAGGCAGTAGCTCACCAGGAAAACATGCTGAGGTTGGTATTGTAATCATTCTTCATGTTCCCAGTTGTGAAGTACAACTCCAGTGTCAAGAGAGGAGACGAGACAGACCAGGCTGGGAGCCTGGGGAGGTGTGTGGAATCTCAGGCAGATAAGATGTGTTTTATTCAATGGCACACAGGCCCTTAGACAGGCACACAGCAGCATAGACCATTTAAACACAGGTTGGAATAAACGCCACACACACAAAGACTAAGCCACACAGGCCTACAGACAGACACAAATATAGGCAGGGTAGCAAAGGTGAAGAAGACAGGTCCTCTGACTTCAAGTATGTATATTCAAGTATTCTGCCTCCCCCCAAAAGTTGTTACACAGCAGACTAATCAAGGCTTTCTTTGGGGTTCTGCAGACACTTGCCATCAACCATCATTTTCTGACTTATAACATCCTCATACGCCTGACATTGGTCATCTTGCCTCATGCCAGATCTCCATATCAGCACTGTCATGTTATACTAAACATAAGCTGGCCCATAAGGACTCTGATACTGATATGGCAAGTGCAAAAAAAATATGCAATATGAAATTCTACCCTGCAGAACTATTTCCTTAAGTCCACTGAGAAGAGCTTCATGATAAAGTAGCTCTGCGAGTGAGTCCACAAGCTAAGCCTCACTGTGTGCAGCCTTTGATGGGAAAGTAGTGGTTCTGACTGGGTAACTATTTTAACATATTGTTACTCTGAGCGACTTCATGAAGCAGACATTTGCTGGGATTTGGCTGTTAAACGTCAGCAAATACAGTTTGCAGAATTATGATCATTCTTTGCTCCACCAACTCAAACTTCACAGTAGCTTCTGAGTGATCTCAGAGTAAATTTCAAACTTGTACAATGTTGTTTCCACGATCCACAGAACTATTCTCTCTACACATCTAGATTCTGTTAACCTAGACCTATGCATCCTTGTAGCATTCACTGTCAACACGACATAGCCTAGAATTGTCTGAAAAAGGAGACTCAATTGAGCAATTTTCATTATCAGGTTGGGTGTGTCTGTGAGAGACTGTCTTAATTGATAATTGTGGTATGAGGACCAAGATCATTATGGATACTATTTAATGGGAAAATGGTCTTGGTCTCACAAGAAAGCAAAGTGAGCATGAGCCTGGGCAAGGAGCAAGCTTCATCCTTCTTTGGTTTCTGTTTTAAGTTCCTGCCCTGGCCACACCAATAACAACCAAACTACAACGATATGTTTTGCTATCATTTTGTACCATGCCTCTCCATGTTCAGGTGGGTTTTCTCTCTCTCTTTTCTCTTTTTTTAAAATTGATTTTTATTGAACTCTACATTTTTCTCTGCTCCACTCCCTGCCTCTCCCCTCTCCTTCAACTCTCCCCTAAAGTCCGCATGCTCCCAATTTATTCAGGTGATCTTTTCTTTTCCTACTTCCCATACTTAGATCTATATATGTCTCTCTTAGTGTCCTATTGTTGTCTAACTCTGGGATTGTGATTTGTGGCATGGTTTTCTCTGCTTTATGTTTAAAAACCACTTACGGGTGAGTATATGTGATAATTGTCTTTCTGTGTCTGGGTTACTTCACACAAAATGATGTTTTCTAGCTCCATCTATTTGCCTGCAAAATTCAAGATGTCATTATTTTTTTCTGTTGTGTAGTACTCCATTGTGTAAATGTATCAGATTTTCCTTATCCATTCTTCAGTCGAGGGACATTTAGGTTGTTTCCAGGTTCTGGCTATGACAAACAATGCTGCTGTGAACATAGTTGAGTGTTGAAATAGGAGCGGCGGGGTTCCGTCCCCAGCACCCCAGCCACCTGGCTAGCTTATGCCCCGAAATAATTACA
>NW_004949100.1:25489983-25501832 GCF_000317375.1 Microtus ochrogaster | reverse complement strand
CCTTGTGGCTGAGGTACCAGCCAGAGCCTCATTCAGTGCCACAAGTCTACAGTGTTTTAATGTCCCTGCCAGCAAGCGAGCTTCAGCAGCCTGTGCTTGCAAACCGCACGAACCGCCTGTGTAAAAGAGTCATAAGAGTTTGCCCTGGCAGGACAGCCCAGAAAGCCCATGTCCTTGTGGCACTATTGAGCATCCTTTGGATATATATCCAAAAGTGGTATTACTGGGTCTTGAGGAAGGTTGTTTCCTAATTTTCTGAGAAATCGCCACACTGTACCATCCAAAGGGAATGTACCAACTTGCACTCCCACCAGCAATGCAGAAGTGTTCCATTTACCCCACAACCTCTCCAGTATAAGTTGTCATTAGTGATTGTGATCTTGGCCATTCTTACAGATGTAAGATAGAATCTCAGAGTTGTTTTGATTTGCATTTCTCTGATGACTAAGGATATTGGACATTTCCTTATGTGTCTTTCAGCCATTTTAGATTTCTCTGATGAGAGTTCTCTGTTTAAGTCTGTACTCCATTTTTTTTATTGGATGATATGTTTTTTTGATGACCAATTTCTTGAGTTCGTTGTAAATTTTGGAGATCAGCCCTCTGTCTGATGTGGGGTTAGTAAAGATCTTTTCCCATTCTGTAGGCTGTTATTTTGTCTTGTTGACTGTGTTTTTTTGCTTTACAGAAGCTTTTCAGTTTCAGGAGGTCCCATTTATTAATTGTTTCTCTCAGTGTCTGTGCTGCTGGGTTATAGTTAGGAAGTGGTCTCCTGTGCCAATGCGTTCAAGTGTACTTCCCATTTACTCTTCTATAAGGTTGTGTGGCTGGCTTTATGTTGAGGTTTTTGATCCATTTGGACTTGAGTTTTGTGCATGGTGATAGATATGGGTCTATTTTCATTCTTCTACATGTTGATATCCAGTTATGTCAGCACCATTTGTTAAATATACTTTCTTTTTTCCATTTTATATGTTTTGCTTCTTTGTCAAAAATCGGGTGTTTGAAGGTGTGTGGATTAATATCTGGGTCTTCAATTTGGTTCTGTTGGTCCTCCTGTCTGTTCTTGTGCCAATACCAGGCTGTTTTCAGTACTGTAGCTCTGTAGTAGAGTTTGAAGTCAGGGTTTGTGATGCCTTCAGTTCTTTTATTGTACAGGATTGTTTTAGCTATCTGGGTTTTTTGTTTTTCCATATGAAGTTGAGTACTGTTCTTTTGAGGTCTGTGAAGAATTTTGCTGGGATTTTGATAGCATTGCATTGACTCTGTAGATTGCTTTGGTAAGATTACCATTTTTACTATGTTAATTCTACCTACCCAAGAGCATGGAAGATCTTTCCACTTTCTGGTGTCTTCTTCAATTTCTTTCTTCAAAGTTCTTGTCATACAAGTCTTCCACTTGTTTGGTTAGAGTTACTCGGAGATTTTTTATGCTATTTGTGGCTATTGTGAAGGGTGATGTTTCTCTGATTTCTTTCTCAGCCCTTTTATCATCTGTTTATATGAGGGCTACTGATTTTTTTTGAGTTAATCTTGAATCCTGCTACATTACTGAAAGTGTTTATGAGTTGAAAAAGTTCCTTGGTAGAATTTTTGGGGTCGCTTATGTAAACTATCATATCATCAGCAAATAGTGAGAGTTTGACTTTTTCTTTTCTGATTTGTATCCTTTTGATCTCCTTTTGGTGTCTTATTGCTCTAGCTAGGACCTCAAAACTATATTGAATAGATTTGAGAGAGTGGACAACATTGGTTGTTCCTGCTTTCAGTGGAATTTCTGGGAGTATCTCTCCGTTTAGTTTTATGTTAGCTGTTGGCTTGCTGTATATTGCCTTTATTATGTTTAAGTATGTTCTTTGTATCCATGCTCTTTCTAAGTCTTTTATCATGAAGGGATGTTGTATTTTGTCCAAAGCTTTTTTAGTGTCTAATGAGACGATCATGTAGTTTTTATTTTTCAGTTTGTTTATATGGTGAATTGTGCCAAACCCAATTTCTATCTTAAATGTTTGGGTTTAGAAAATATGAGGGGTAAGAAGTAGTAACTCTTTAATTTTGTTTTTGGTTACTAATTAAAATGAATAATTTTATGTGGCATTTGGCAATTTAAAAAAAAATTCTTTTATTGGGAAATCTTTGTCTTTGTTTTATATGCATTTTCAATCGAAACGGATACTTACTACTATTTTTCCAATATTTTATAAACACCAGTGTACTACTAAACAGGAACTGATAAAAACATTGTCAAAATGTTTTTGGTGCTGAAATATTTCTTTTATTAAATAAATATATAGATAAACCAGTAACTAGAACCAACTACTGGCTTATGAATGGCAGAATTTTACTGTTTTGAGCCGGGCTCGGGTTCCAGAAATCTGCACATGCAGAGCATGTGTTCTGACTCAGAGACACACCCAGCCTGATGATTGCTTCAATCTAGACAGAGAGGATATGCTATATTCAGGCCAGGAAAACTGGAAAAAGTGTAACAAAGCTACAAATCTTGGCTGGGATGTTGGGGAACACAGTAAAGAAAAACCATGCACTTAAAAGCACAGTATTCTTATTATCCTTTGGCTCCTACTACATTACGTCCTAATCATAGTTTCCCTCCCTCCTCTCCCCCCAGTCCCTCCTTTCCACTTTCCTCCTTCCCCAGATCCACTATTCCTCCAGGGCAGGTCTCCTAGGGATATCAACCAAATGTGGCATATCAAGTTTCAATGAGATGATACACATCCCATCATATAAAGGCTGGATGAAGCAACACAGTAGGAGGAAAAGGGTCTCAAGAGCAAGCAAAAGAGTCAGAGATAGTCTCTGCTTCCACTGTTAGGTGTCCTATCAGAACACCAAGCTACAGTACCATAACATATATGCAGAAAAACTAGGTCAGACTCATACGAGCTCCCTGATTGCTGCTTCAATCTCTGTGAGCCCCTATGAGCTCTGGTTAGTTGATTCAGTGGGCCACCTTCTTGTGGTGTCCCTGACCCTTCTTGCTCCTACAATCCTTCCTCCACCCTCTTCCACAAGACTCCCCAAGCTCAGCCTGATGTTTGGTTGTGAATCTCTGCATCTGTTCCCATCAGTTGCTGGATGAAACCTATCTGATGATCTTTTACTTCACCCGAATCATAGGAAAAGGACCATTTCTGTGGAGGGATGCAATTATCGTAAGATTCCACAAGGAAGAACAAAGAAATAAGTTTCCAAACTGAATTCTCTTACATCCCTCCAATAACAAAACCAATTTGGAAGTGGAGGGCAAGAACTGGCTTTGAAGAAGTTTCTATAGAAAAACCTCCGGGAACACAGAGCAAGGCTGAGAGGTAAAGGCAGAATGCACCCTGTAAGGATAGATAACGTTAGCCAATGGAACAGAAACTTAATTCTAGTACCCATCTCATGCCCCATTTTGCCACTTAACTTTAATGTCTATGATTATTAATCTATATCATGAGGATAACTGTAGTTTCCTCTTCATATCACTTCTCTGAAGAGAATTAAGGCACCTGTGATCATTTGGCACACAGTACATAGGATGTATGCTGTTGCAGGAGGCAGGGGAGGATCTAAGGAGACTGGGATGGTTGGTTTGTCTTTCTTCCCCTTTCTTCACTCTTTTAATTGCAGCTTCTGCCATGGTTGCTGGTTGAGATTCAGCTCAGCATCTGCAGTATAAATTGGAGGGGCCAAGCCTGTCCCTTTACTCAGATCTCATCTGGAACATTCACTGCAATGGTTCCCACTCAGCATCAGTCAGACATAAGCATTTTCCATGTATGTTGGCTACCTCTGACCATGGTGCAGGATAGAACTGGGGTCCTTGTGGTTTGTCCCAGGAGCTTCAGCATCTTCCTTCTGCACAGGCACTTCCAGCTGTGGTCCTTACATCCAGGGAAGCTTGTCAGAAAACTTATGTAATAAAATGGATACATAGTCAATGGCACTTTTTGTTTTTACTGTACAGCTGTATGGAATGGGTTTTTAGCATTGACTTACATACAGTCTTTTGTTTCAACTTGTCCTTTTTGGGTAAGTCCCACAAAATAAATCAGAGAGATTTGTGTACCTAAACCACAATAACAGATTTATCGACAGCCTTCAGATAATTAGATAGTAATTTACAATGAAAATATATCTTCATTTGGAATGTGAATGTAAAGGTTTGTCATTCAAAACAAGAGGAAAACCTCAAATAATTGTAAGCAATGTCATTTACTGGACATCCTTGTCTCTGCCTCAGGCCTGACTTGGCTGTTAATTATAAAATGCTCACCATCTTAACAGTAACTGGCAGAAATGAAATTGCCACAGTTGTGTTTCTTGGTATTGCTCCAAGATCTTGTTATTTAGCCTGAGATTGCATTTGGAAAGGAATAAGGTCTTCTTGGTGCACATTAGCATAGCATGACCGTGCATTCCAAAGACACTTCTACCCCCATGACAGTGACAATATAGCTTATTCTACGAGGTGTTCCTTCCACCAGCAGGGTGAGGGTTTAGCATAGTGACATAACTTCTGTATGAAATTATGATGTATTTATGACATTGGCAAAGATATTGTTTTTATATCTTTATATTGTATGTTAATGACTTGAAATACTTTATTAGAGATAAAGTTGTTACATGTATTATAGAGTATAAAACAAAAGATGTACAAATGTAATTTTTGATGAAGTTGTTCTGAGTGATAGTTCTAGTTTAAATTAATGACAGCAGAAAACTCAGGAAGAAGTCTAAAAGTCAAGGTATAACTTAAGAACCACATCTAGATGATGACTCATCTAGCTCCACTGTATGGATGCTTGGAGCTGACTCACGCCTGTGGGAAAGGAAGTGTCTATATTTTCAAGGATTTCGTGTTGCAGCCATTTAACAGTTACCTATTATGAATTCAACTATTTAATCCTACAATTATATAAAGTACACTAAAATCAAATGTGGCAAAGCAGGGCACGGCCCTCACTGTGGCCTCATTGTCTCATTGTTGAGAAAGAGGGCTGGTGAAGCATGACCCAATGTGTTCCTCAGGGCACTCTCTCACTGACCTTTTTCCTCCCTCAAAAACCCATCTCCTCAGGGTTCCCTTGCACCATAGGCAGGCTAGCAAACCTTCAGCGAATGGCTTTTGGCAGAAAGTTCAGATTCAAACCTCACAGATATGAGATGTTATTGTGAGTCCATTCTCAGCTCTGTCTTTAATGATATCATGCTGGTAGCTTGTAATTGGGCATTGAGAAACTGTTTACATATTGGAAGTTAGCCAGTGCTTGGTCTACTATTTTGTTGATTGTGTAAAAATGAGAAAGTGGTAGTAAACATGCTAATAACACAAATCTACTGAAAGTACACTTTCTAAAAGTTTCATGGAGTTAGTAGCATGAATGAATGAGAAAATAATCTTTTTTATTACTCAAAAGCACTATGATTCTGCAAGGAGGTTGTGTGTGTTGCTGGTAAATGAAGATTCAATATGTACCCTTCTTATTTCCTTTTCTCTTTACTTGATCAAATGCATGGAAATAGGCTCTGACACCCAGTTAGAATGTTTGGCAATGGCATTAATGGCTTTTATATGAGTCAAATAATAAGTACATTTACAGTTTCATTTTTGTGAGACTGTTGTAAGTAATGTTATTACAGAAACTTGTACTGGATTTTATATGAAATAAAAAGCTATAAAATTACAAGTATATAGAAGGTGGTTAGATATATTGCATACATTCATTTTATTTAGCAAGAAAGTGTTACATTTACTGTGTTGATTGATACTAATGTTTGTGTGAATATATATACTCATACTTTTCTGCAAAGAAGTTTATTTTTAAATAATTATTGCCATACAGTTGATTAGAGGGTATTAATTCTCAGACTTTTTGTTCTGTTTGTCTTGACATATTAACTTCAAGTTTACGAGAACCCAAAAAGATGAACAGATCTTGCTAAGAGTTATTAACTCAAGGAAGATGATGAAGACATTTGTACTATTGTGCTAGCATTTTCTACTCTATCAATATTTTTCAAGAAATAATTTGTTTATGAATTACTCAGTATTTAAATTTATGTGGATAGTGAAGTTAAAGTGAAAAGTTTGTTTTTGTTCATATTAAGATAATGTTATGTCCTCTGCTCAGCTGTTCCATATTTCAGTTCATATTTCTTTGCATAAACAATGCGACAAATATTAAAATCACAGATGTTGCCCATTGCATCTGATAGATGCATTACAATCGTAGATAATTATTTTAGCTATAGATTAGATGCATATATAGATATAGAGGTGTATGCAAATGAACCAAATGACATGGCTGCTCCTGAAAATAAGCTGCATTTCATTTTGAAATCAAAGAAACCAAGCAGATTGTGGAAACTTCCCTGAAAGATAAAGGGTTGCACAGTCATATCAACACAAGGGCTCAGTCATGAGACACCACAGCCAAACTCCAGAACTTGAAACTTAGAAACCACAGAAGAGGTCTTCAAACACTAGAAAGGGTTTCTAAGTGTAGGGAAATGCCAGGTCTAGTCTGGATAACTACAGGGATGGAAACAAAGCTCAGGAAGTCATGGGTAGCTGGCTTTGGTGCAATGCAGGAAGGTTATCTAGTAGAACTGTGAAGGTGTACAGGTAGCTGAGGAGGTGGGAGCCCCCATCATCAGAAGTCTTCAGGAAGAGGTGAATCGTCTGCTAGATGGGATGCGGATGATCACACAGTAACCCTCCAAGTCTACAACTCCGCGAACTCATAGCCCTTGAAAAACTGGGTAAATGTGTTGGTTCATAATCTTAAGACCTGTAGTAAGCTATAATTTCAAAATCAACAAGGTTGTGTGCTATTTTTAGCTGGATAAATGCAGGTAAAATTCTGCTAGAAAAAAATATTCTTAAATTAAAAGTACTCTTGGGGGACAGGGAGATGACTCAGGGGCTAAAGCATCTCCCGTGTAACATGAAGACCCAAGTTAGAATCCTTAGTGTCCAGGGAAAACCTGTGTGTGGCAGATGGCCTATGCTCACAGCAATTACAAGGAGGAGTCTGGCAAAAAAAATGTGTTCTACATTTAGTGAGGAATTCTCAGAAAATATGTGGAGAGTAATAGAAGACCTTACATGTATATGCACATTCAAACATATAACTCACATACATTCACTACTCCCAAAGTATTTCTAACAACAAAGTATTCTCTATTCTTGAGGTAGCACATAGCACAAAGGTCCTGTTAACAACAGATTGCAATTTTTTTTGTAATAATTGGTCCTACACTTAGTCATAAAGACTTTTTAGTCCATTGGCTTTTCAATATAGCTAATATATAGGCAAAAATAAAACACAGGACAGACAGAAAGCGTTAAAAAATCTCAACAATATTTAAACTGAGTTACTCTGGCAAGCTTTTTCAATATCCTCATGAAATTATCGGAGCTTAAGTATTGAGTGGATTTTTTTTGTATTACTTTTTAAAAATACATCATCCCCTCCAGAGACCAATTATATCCCCCAAATCAGTATTTTACTTGAAAAAGTTCATAGATCAAATGAACAAAAATGAAACTTGACTGGCAACCTGGAATATGAATTAGATGTGGCTGTGTGGCTATGGAATTGCTGTGTGTTAAAAGGATTTGTGCTCATTAGCAATGCTAATCAGATTGCTACTGTTCCACCCCCTGAGAAAAGACACTGCTATCTGGAGCCATTATAGATTAGATGTTTATATTTTTAACCCTCTAATTAACTACTCATGATTTTATAAGACAGTTAAGATTTTTTGAATTATAATTTTAGTCTTACAGGGAAAAAAGTTATTCCAAGAATCAGACAACTCACATAGGTATCTTGGCTTCAAACTTGAATCACCTCAGATATAAGACAAAGAAACGTGATATAAAAAGAAACTTAGAGAAAAATTCTTTTCTTGCTTGAATTTAAATTCAGAATAAGTTCTCTTAGTACCAACTTTGGAGAAATATATCATTAGGGTTTGTAAAAAAACAGGGAGAAAGTAATCTAATCTTGTTGAGTTTTATTTTGATTTGATACTTATACATGCATGCGTGTTTGTGTGTGTGTGCGCACACACACACGTGTACATGTGAAGAAGCAAAGATAGAAAAAAAGCACTTTTCTGAAATTAAGAAGAAATTTAAAATACCAGCATGGAACTGTCTTACCCAGGGCTAGGCCGGCTCAGGTTCACAGCTGAAGAAGACTGGGACATTACTTGGAACACTCCACCATGGGGAAATAAAACTTGTGTTTTCTCATAAGTTAAAATAAAAGGTTCAGAGGGTAAGTGAGAGAGGAAATAGTTAAGGAAATAGAATGATATTTTTTTGTAAAGTTATGCAGGGCGAATGAAGTAAGTGGAGGTGAAAATGGAGCTTCCTACAGATCCAGCCGCTGACCCAGTCCACTCAACAGAAGACCTAGAAAGTTGAAGGACTGGATGCATCGGTACTACATTTTCTACATTTTCCTAGACTTTTTTTTTTTTTTTTTTTTTACCACAAATTGGCTCTTTAGGGACTGTGTCTCAGAAACAGCTCACCTCTGGTGTCTGTAAACCAGGAAGGCGCCTCATTTCCACAGAATCTAATCCAGACCCAA
The DNA here is from genome assembly GCF_000317375.1 of Microtus ochrogaster. Lineage (NCBI taxonomy): Eukaryota > Metazoa > Chordata > Mammalia > Rodentia > Cricetidae > Microtus > Microtus ochrogaster. The sequence continues at coordinate 25,493,217 of NW_004949100.1, read as the reverse complement.
ATAATGTGTGAATCATATGGAGTTGTTTATCATACACTTACTAGAACACACTTGCTACCTGTCTGCTGTATCTTGGTTGGTCCCAAGTGCTGGCTCAAGGAAAACATTGATGGAGAAAAGAGCATACATACATTGCTATTACTGGGAGAAAAAATCCAGGAAATCCCTCTGGCTAAATCCACGCCTTCTTTTCCTCCTCTTTTATTTTTTTGTATTACTGCTTCTATGGCTTTGTTTAATGAAACTGCAGTTCACTGTTTTGTCTAGTTCAAGATCTTGAATTCCTGGTAGACACATTAGCTGCAAACTCATGAACACCGTGACTATACCTGTCAGTGCCACACCACAGCAAACACACCAAGAATACTTTTAAGATATAGATTCATGAAACGTCTCTTAAAAAGTGGCTTATCTAGGCATAATGGAGCATGATTGGAATCCCAGCTCTAGGGAGGCACAGACAGGAAGATTATGAGTTTGAGGACAGCCTGAGTTGTGTAACCAGTTACTGACAGCCTGTACAATCTAGTTAGATGACACTCAGTAAAGAATGAAAAAAATAAAAAGGAATCTATCAGGTGTCAGGGTATAAAGTTTACAAAGCAGGAAAAAGAAAGAAAGAAAGAAAGAAAGAAAGAAAGAAAGAAAGAAAGAAAGGAAGGAAGGAAGGAAGGAAGGAAGGAAGGAAAAATTGAAGAAAGAAGTAAAGGAAGGAAAAGAAAAAGAGAAAGAAAAAAGAGAACAGAAGGAGAGAAAAGAGAAATCCATGAATGCACTGGTACACATATGTTGACTATAGACAGGGAAAAGGGAGCTAGAATGCACACATAAAATAAATTCTACCGAGGAGGTTATGGGTAAATAAAGCTGTTTTGTTATTTTTGTCAGCGCTAATAGTCTGATGATGGTGACAGCGGTCATGATTATCACCTTTCAAAATGGTAAAAATCGTACCCATTTACGATAATGTAAATAGGAGATAAAGCCCATTCTTCTCTTCTGCGGGGTCAGAATGCATATTTGGCTCTAGGAATTTAGCATTTACCCTTCATGGGTCAATGGATAGGTGAGTCTTAAAACCTCTTTAGGTGGAGATTATTCTTCTTCTAGCCTTCTGCATTTGAAAAGCCCCAAGCAATATTCCACATTTCTTTAAGAAATAAGGTCAAATGTGGGGAAAGAACAAATAAACAATATCATTCACATGGAAATCATCACCTCAAGTTAATAAAAAAAAAATGGAGATTTTTTTTTCTCTTCGCAAAAGGAATGGAACTGACTTTTGATGGGATTAAAGAGAAGGGATTTTATTTCAGTTGTTGTTACTGGTAAGGTGATGAATTACAATACTTATACCATAAAGTGAGGTGGTTAAACCGTATTTCAAAGAGAGATTGCCTTTTAATGTTTAATGGTATTTTATCTGATCACTTGCTTCGGAAGAATTAATGTGTAAAGTAATGTGTTTTATTATGTTTTCACCCACACTTTGTTTTGTTGGTCTCTCTTCATTCCCTTCCCTTGGCCGTGTTTGTCACCTTCCAGTGTCTCTCTTGCCACTATGATGTCACATTGACTCCATCACCCTCTCTGTCCATGGCTTAAGCTCCCTTTTGGCCCTCTTATGGTTTCCTTTGTACTTTCATATTATATACATACATAATACACATACACACACTCATATGCATATTTTAAATTATATTTTTTTGCTAAATAAATTATTTAGTATACCTTTGCCAAATAAAAATGGTACATTTCATAGAAGTTGAATATAAAGTCAGTCTGTCCACATACACAATGAGAGCACACACGCAGATGGAGAGGCAGGCTGCTCGATATATGTGGGTTTGCATTATTTGTCTGTAGTCCTTTGATTTAGACAAATAAAAACTGCAGTGGTTTAGGTAGCTAAAATAGAGATTAGCAGTTATTTATATACAATACACAAGTGAAGTCTGAGTTGTGAAAGACAGAAAAGATACTCCCAACACCAGGTAGGATGGAGTATAAATCTTGGAGATGACTACAGCTCTTTATTTGACAGACCAGAACTATAAGGTACAACTAGTCCCTGTGAAGACAACTAAGGCCCTGCAGAGAGAGCCAGGCGTGGCTCGAGCCTCCTGAGTTGCTCCTCAATGCCCCTCTGCTTTCCCAGGTTCTGCCTGTGAGTGACAGGGGTGTGCAGACACTGCATCTTCTCAACATACTGACGTATTTCCCCTCATCATAAGTTCCGACCACCCCAAACCTTTAGCGTTTGCTTTATGAGCCCCTTCAACTGACCTTTCACTTAACTTCTCTGCCCCTTGTGCTATGGTTACTCCAAATACGATGGCTTTAGTCCAGTGTCTCCTCTTGTTCCTGCTCCTTGTTCTTTGCTTTCCACAGAGAACCTGCTCACAGCTTTAAAAGATAACGCTTGCCAAATATTCTTGGGTTCCATGGAAATGTAGAAATGACAGAAGAAACTTCCCTTCATCTTCTGAGAAGAAAACACAGGAACCGCAGACTTGGGCTGGTGTGTTATTTAGTGGAGAGGACGAAAGTGATCAACTCGGGACTGATGATAAGGGCCTCGTGTTCTGTATTTAATTTAGATTTATTTATTTATTTGTTATTTTATACAGAATCTCAATGTGTAGTCCAGGCTGACCTCATATTTGTGATCCTTTTGATTCAGTATCCTATATATGTGTGTTATAGGCATATTTGTGTATTATAGGTTATAGGCATATTTGTGTATTATAGGTTGTAGGTATATTTGTACATTATAGGTTATAGGTATATTTGTACATTATAAGTTATAGGTATATTTGTGTGTTATAGGTTATAGGTATATTTGTGTGTTATAGGTTATAGGCATATTTGTATATTATAGGTTATAGGCATATTTGTGTATTATAGGTTGTAGGTATATTTGTACTATTAGGTTATAGGTATATTTGTGTGTTTTAGGTCATAGATATCTTCCACCATGCCTAGTTGGATGCTACCATTTTTTTTTTAATTATAATACTGGGAAGAAAAGAAATGAGATTTAAAATGACACATACTTTCTCCTTACCCTTACCTGTATATAGCTCTGAGAATAGCTATTTATACCTGCATTGTGGAGCTATTCCTTTAAATTATCTATTTTGGGGGGGCCTGGGCGGTTTGGATGCTCAACTTACTAAACCTGGATGGAGGTGGGCGGTCCTTGGACTTCCCACAGGTCAGGGAGCCCTGATG
>NW_004949100.1:25466919-25489883 GCF_000317375.1 Microtus ochrogaster | reverse complement strand
GGGGGACGGTGGCGGGGAGGAGGCGGAAATCCTCAATAAATAAATTAAAAAAAAATTATCTATCAGCTTCAACTTTGCATGCTTGTTCTGTATTGGTGAGACAGATAAGAGACAAGTCTTTCACTGTCCCATCTATTGCCATTTTAGACTTGTGCACTCCAGACAGCTATGAGGAGAATCGCGAAGTCAGTTACTTCATCTTGTGCCCTGTCGTTACTAACTGCCATTTGTTGAGTACGTCGTCTCCCCACTAGTAGTCAAGCTGCTAGCTATGAACGTTCCCTGTCTAATGTCATTTAAATTTTCCAGCCCCTGCTGTTTATGTGAGGGAGTGAAGAGACTGTTAGGGCAGTACCCCAACACCGGAAGAGAGTGGGAAAAGTGAAACCAGATGTCTCTCTCCCCAACGTCCTCCTCTTGGGGGCTAACCTGTTGCTCTAGCCTTTCTCCTGGGGTGTTTGTTGACTTTTACTCTCCGGCCAGCTGCCATCCCCTTCTCTGTGACATTGTGCTCCTTTCTTTCTAGTGTCATCTATCCTGATGATTTCCCTCCCATGGACAGAAACTTTAAAATCCTCTTATTCATGTTGAGATGTTTCTCTGTAAACATCTCACAAGCATGATTGCACATCAAGAAAAAAAAAAACTCGCAAGGAAATAAAATACAAAACTAGAAACAGACCCTCAAACGGTATCTCATACAGCTATGGGGAAAGTACAGGAGGAAATTAAGAACCCATCCCAAATTATCTGAAGTGACCTTGTATAATGCGCACCTTCTTTGTATGGTGAGCCCAAGAGAGCTCCTTTTTGTAAGTGAATTATAGCCAGGAGGCCCGTGCTTTCAGGTGCATATCAATTTTGTGCTTTTGAAAGATAGGGTATATTTCAAGAGAATTCAGCAGTGTTATACCCAGAAAATTTCTTAATAGCAAATGAATTATTGTTTTGCTTGTTATACAATAAATCTTTATGATAATAAATCTTCCCTGTGCCTGCAGAAAAGCTTGGACTTGGGGTATGGAGCAGAGGAGAGTGAAGAGAAAGATCTAGAAGGGTGTGAAGCTTGAGTTACAGCATTTTCTACCTCCAGAAACCCAGAATCATGCTGATCCCATCTGCAGTTAGAGAAGAGGAGGGAGGGAGGAAGAGAGGAAAGGAGGGAGGGAGGGAGGGAGGGAGGGAGGGAGGGAGATGGAGGAAGGGAGGGGGGAGGGAGGGACAAAGGAAGAACTAATAATTGAAAACTAAAATCACTGCACATATAAATCAGGCGATGAAGAATTTCTTTCTACTTTCTCCTGAATCCCAGAGAACATACCTGTACAGAAATGTACAAGACACAAACCTCCAAAGACAAACAAACAGAAGGGATGACCTCAAATACAGTCACCAAACTTTGGGAAGAGGGGAGAATAATTGTCTTTGCCAAGTATAGAAAGTGAGTCCTTTCTTCAGACTGGAGAACTCACCAAGATGGAAACTACCCACCAAACTGTGGAAATTTGCTAGGTAGTTAAGGAAATTATTAAGACAAAAGTTTAAAAATAATTTGAAATAACTATTACATGTAACAATTTCAATTTTTTTTTGCTTTTTACAATTTTTTAATTGAAAAGAGAGTCTTCTGTCATATAATACATCCCAATTACAGTTTCCCCTCCTTCCATTTCTCCTAGCTCCCCCAACCTCACCTCTTCCCCCCATTTCCTTTGGAGAAAAGAACAAGGCCCCAAGAGATAACAACCAAACAGGGTAAAATAAGATACAATAAGACAAAGCAAAAGTCCTCATATCGAGGGCTGGTCCAAAAGAGTTCCAAGAGAAGACAAAAAAGTCAGAGAGACACCTACACCCACCCTTAGGATTCTCACACCAACACCAAGCGTTACCTATAACACATACACAGGGTCTAGAGAAGACACATGCAGGCCCATTAACTGCCGTTTCTGTCTGTGAGTCCGTGTAAACCTTGCTTAGTTGATTCAGTGGGCCATGTTCTCCTGGTGTCCTCCATCCCCTCTGAACAGTTTCAGTTTTAAGGCAGATGTGCATGATAACTATGTAAGCATCATAGAAATCTAGATTTGAAAGCAAACTAAGAAAAAAGGAAAGAGGAAAAAAAAATACACCATTTCCCATGAGTCTTAGTGCCAGCTGACTTTAAACAATGTGCTACTGGGTTGTTAGTAAGCAATATAAATAGATTTAAAAACTTGATCTGAAACCTATTTATATAATAGTCAAAATAAACCAGCGATGATCTTGTTAATGCCACAGTTTTTACAAGTTAAAAAATATATTTTGTAAGTTATTCAGCTATAAAGTGATGTGTCCCAAGTGAGGGCTTGCACTTCAAAATGGAGACAGGCGTGAACAGTGCACTGAAGTTCGTGGAGGTGGAGGACAGACTCTCAGTTGATACTGTTGGAAATGGCATGGACTAAAATCCACGCAGAATAAGGTGTCTCAAAGCAGGAAGAAGCTACAGCCAGCACTCACAGGACCAGTTGGCCAGTTATTGCCTGAGACATATACCGACCAGAGCTCATTGACCCCATGAGCCTGATATTATTTTATCAAATCTAATGCATCTTAGCACACTACCTCATATAGTTAAAATGGTCACACTGTGAGACAGGATATACCAGTGCAATAGACAACCTTTCGTGAAAAGTCATATTTTGAATCAGAATCAATAAGATATTATACAGATTATATTTCTTGAAATATTAATTGTTGAGTGATGAAATTCATGGCTTCTTCACAGCTATTGCATGACAGAAACAGCTTCAAAGAAAACATAACGTCCCATAACTCATTGACAACTCAGCAAGACCATCTTCATATTGAAAATATTTATATTCATTTCTTCTCTACTTCATTTTGGACTGTTAATTTCCACTTGGAGTTAAAAATCAATACTGTAGGTTAATCACATTTATTTTTATTGGAAAAAAGGTAGAACATTTCAGAATTCTGTGGAACGTAGTACTGCATCCTTTGATTTGAAAAATAATACGGCACCGTGCTTTGACGTTTTCTTACTTGAAACTCCACCTTTTCAAACTTTTGTCGCCTCGCAGGGGTGCAGGACTGGTGAAATGGCAAGGGTCTGAGAAATGATTGAACCAGCAGGTTTGGTGCTGTGACAGACTTTCTTGATAGTTTACAAGAGTCTGTTCTGCCACCTCGCTAGAACTCTGATCTTTCAACATTGCTTCTTGCTATGACCCACAGTGAAGAAATGTCAGCATGTATAATATGTAAGGGCAGCCACTGTTGTGTAAAACTGTTGTTTTAGCTCTATATTGTTGAAAGAGAGGAAGGGAGGAAGGGTGGCTTGAGAGAAGGAGGGAGGGGGTTGCTGTTAGTGGAAAGGTTAAAAAGTCAAAGCCTACTTATTAAGACAATGACCTAGGAATGTCTTAGCCCCAGCTTTGCACAAGGTACAAAGCCAGCAAGCTGCCAGTACTTCAGGTACCACAATTTCTCATCTGTTAAGTCTTCTAGCCACCTATGTAACACTCTTTCCCCAGTGCAGAGCAAAGACAAAGCCCCACACCCACTCCCGTGTTAGCTTTTACTTTCAGCTTTCCGGCATCCAGGATTTTCTGTCACCAGAACTCTTTGCTAAGTGGTATGTTTAAGACTAGCAGTTTGCAAATGATTTTCCCATCTGGCTTAGAAAAGATCCATCAATAGTTTCCTCACAAAATACATACTTCTTATTCTTCCCCCTTCTTTACCCTAAGTAAGCACATGATACACTTGCGGTTTTCTCCTGTAATGTATGCGTTTGGCTGGCCTATCTTTGCTCAGAAGTGTGCATACCCATCCAGGAGGAAAGATCAGTTAAAGCAGACATGCATGTGTAATAAACAGCTAAGGTGGTTATCGCTGGTGTGGTGCCCAGGAGAGGGATCTGATTCCCTTTTCATTTCCATAACTAATTGTAATGTAATCTTAACCCTCTCGTTGAAGATTTTCCACAAATAGTTGTTTAATGAAGTATGTCTTCACATTTCCTATAAATATTCAGCACTTCTTAAAGCTGTGCTGCAATCAACCTGCAGGGCATGGATGTTCCTGGACTGCAGTGTGATCAATCTGTGAAGTTCACAGATACACACATAAGGATTGGTCCACACTGCAGAGAGCACTGTGTCTGAAAGGACATAGCACAAATTCTGACACAGCCAGGCCACCTCACAGGAGCCAGCCTCATCTCTGAGAATTATACAGAAGTACCTTTAAAGAGAGTTTGAGGATGTATGCAGTTTCAAGGGAGGGAACTAAGCAGGAATATTTCCTTCCCATAGTGCTCGACTGACTGCTCTCATCCCAACCTGCCTGCTGATTATGGGTCAATGAAATGCCAAACTACTATGCCGTGTGTGTGTGAGTGTGTGTTTGTGTTCATTTCATCAGTTGGAACTGTGTGATTTAAGCAAGTCACTTAACCTCTCTGAGCCTCAGTTCCCTGCATATGAATATTGGCCCATATATACTGAACAGATTAAATCTTTTTCACAAATTAGCTGTCATGATAGCTAACAAAAAGAGTAGCTCCTCAATCAATGCTTAAATGATACAAAAGAATTATGTTGGCCAGCAAAGTTGGTTCTTCAATAGGTAGGTGTAATATATGACAGGTTTGTCTCTGTCTTAGTTATTTTATTCATCAGTTTTCTGGGTATGGGATGAATTCCTTATCTCTTAGGGGAGTTAGTTGTTTCATCAGAGAGCCATGAGAATATAAAGTGTAGACCTGAGTTAGCCACAGCATCATGGGTGCAGAAGGGCACTAAGAAATGGAGCATTTGTTTGATTGGATTCTTGTGCGAGCAATGCTTTCACTGGTCCTTGGGATTATCTTTTCCAGTATGCACGGTTCTCTTTCCAGATTTTAGAGAATCAATTGTCTGTTAATTCTGGGTGTGTTTAGATTGAGGGTGGTGCTTCAGCCACTGTCCTTTGTGGCTCAGTAAAGATTTCAGAAACCATAAGGCCTTTTCTATTAGCTCTTGCTCATTCTCGGCACCTGTCTGCTCTCAATGTATTGCCTTTGAGCAATGGTGCCTCAAGTTCCTGGAGAAGGAGTTTTTAGCTTTCCTTGATCGTCATGACCTTTGTTGTATTTTTTATTCTTTTATTTACAGTTCTACACACTGACATTTCAGCAGCCTCACGTATGTCAAGGAGAAAAATCAAGTTACCAGTTTTGAAACACATTTCTATATAGGGAATAGAAATGCATCTGTGCACACCCACAGCACTGCAGCCTGTGCTCTGCCTGAATATCCTCCAGAGCTTATGTGCTCCTCTTGGCTCACTCACCGTAGGCCAGGTCCAAATGAATGGCTAAACGTGTCTGGAAGGAGGCCCAGAAGGATCACTTTGGAGGACAAGGGTAGTAGAAACGACTACTTAGATTACTAATAATTTTATTACAAAATTCAACCCTCTATGAAATTTCTACTTGTCTTTGTGCATTTTCTAAAGTTAAATTGAACCGTTCAAAAAAGATCAACAACTTCTCTCTTATGAAACAGCCAGTTGTATTTTGAAATGAACAAGCATGGCTTTCAGGATGTCGAGCATTCTTGCTGTTGTCATTATAGCTATTGTCACCGAGATGATGACAATCATGACATCTTAGACACATTACAGAGTTTAATTCCTCAGATACTCCCTTCCTTCTGGGGCTCTTACATTACCAAGGTCTCATATTGAGTGCTATTTCATAGGAGCAGGTTAGATATAATTGACAGTCACAGTCACAAGCCCAGAACCTATTGGCATAGGCAAAAGAACTAAAAGTGTTTGGCAGACACACATTGAGTGACTCAGACATTTCTGAAGAGGGGCATCTTGCACGTGTTCCTGTCTCTATAACATAGTGTTCTTCTGAGGCTGAATTTGCTCATGTTTGCCTGAGACACTTGGCAAAGGCATGATCTTTAGATTTCCAGTAGGTTATACATTTCCTTTCCTTATGTTGCCTTCATGTGTGCTGTCTATGTATGACAGAATGTAAAGTTCTCATCCTCTATAGATAATCTGAAAAGGTGGGTGAAAGCAATGCAAGTACATATGGGACTTTTAATGTTAGATGTTTTCTAACATGTCCATGCGTCATGCCCTATACAAGATAGTAGATCCTGACCTTTGATACAAAAATGTCTGTTGTATTATTATCCACCCTTCTTATTAATTGATGATAGAAAAGTTATATTCTATCTATAATTGAAAAAAGCTACCACAGCATTAGGCATGAAGTCACACACTAGCCTGTACCTATCTTAAAACTTGAAACCATGTATATGTGAAGAAGGCATGCTGTGTCTTTGGTAGTGTTAGCAGGAAGATCCCCGAGTAGGAAGTCAATGCTGGCTGGTATTTTAAAGCTGAAATTAGATTCTCTGCTTTGATTATTCCGTTGTGGCTCCCAGTTATATTTTAGTGTCCTTCACCCTTTCCTCCTTTATTATTTATAACCCATACTCTTTGAGCAATGACCAGTACTAATCTGTAACCTTCTGTCCTTCTGCCTGATTCGCTGCCTTTTTTTTTTGAACCTCCAAGATTGAAGCATATATTCTGAGACTTTCTGTTAAAAAATATATTACATTTTTTCATATTTCTGAGCCTGAAATAAGAATCAGTCTTGGGTTTGCTAGTCTCATTCATTTTCAGCAGGCCTGAGAGAGAAAGAGAAAGGGAGGAAGGGAGAAAATGGATGGAGAGAGGGAGGAAGATAGAGAGATGATAAAGAATTACATTTTGTATTCATTATCATTTTCTCACATTAAAACACAAATATGCTTTTGCATATACATTTGTTATTGCTTTCTCTTGTTGGATAGATTAGTGCATTACATCTTTTTCCTTGTGATATTTCTCCTCCTCCAACTCCCACTTCAATCTCTTTCCATCCACAGTAGCTAGGCCTAAATAATAACAAAAACAAAAACTAACAATTCATTTGTTCTTGGTGTACATTAAAAAGAAGTGGGGCATAAAGCAGCATTAGTAAGAAATCCCCCGAGGACCAAAGCTTCCCCTGGTTCTAGCCTCCTGAATGGTGCCTGTCCCTGCCACAGCTGATGACTGAAATGGGATCCTCGGCCACCAGGAGCTTTTAATTTCTTTACATTGTTCAGATCGCTCTGATTCAATGCAAAGTGACAGCTTCCATTCCCGGCTGGCTCATCATCAGCTCTTACACAAGACAGCAAAGACACACATCTTTATCTGAATGTGGAGACTAGCCTCTATCGTGATAACAATTCACAGGCTAAGGTACAAGCTCTCCCAGTAATACGGGCATCTGTGCACACACCACATCCAAAGGCAACCAGTGAAAGCAAAGCAACACAAAGCAGAGGCATATCCTTTATCCCCTGAGATTCACAAACTGGAGAATGTGGATTAGTATAACAGTCACCAGGAAGAGGACAGGCAGACTTCCAGGAAAGTCCAGCTGTGAGAGGGTGACATCAAATCTGAGCTATGGATCTGAAAATGGATGGACATTGCATTGCTTTGCTAATAATCTGCTCTTGGTTGGATTTGTCCATGAGCACTCCCTCATTGAGTAAGATATTTAGTCAGTCTATGTTAGTTAACTGTGTACTGAGATCTTTTCTGTTTCTAGAAAAGACTGTGTGGGCTGCCTTGGGATTTTCCCACATAGTGTAGATTTTGAGGTAAGGATGATCATATCCGGCTCACGATTTTTTTAATTATAGTCCACTCAACAGCTTGGGTTGTTGTCCTATTGGTGATTCGGAGCTCTTGGCATGACAGCTAATACTCTCTAACACTACAAACAAGAAAGCCATAACCAAATGTATGTGTGATCTCTATTAAATACATACAAAGGTATTTTAAAGGTATATATTATAATCTATAGCAACACATGCTTTTCTGGAAGGCATATATTGATACTGAGTGTGAGTAGGGTGACATCTTAGCTTAGTGGACTGAAGAGTAGGTGGGATGTGCTGCAGGCCATTGCCATTCCACAGCCCAACCAAGCTACACAAGTAACTTTTAAGTTTTCTAGTAGCAACATTAAAAAAATAAAATGAAATCAGATAAATTAAATTCAAATTTTATTCAGAATCATGCATAAAATACTATTTCAACACACAAATTAAATTACTGAGATTAAAAATGTAAACTTCCATAAGGATATTTTAGTTTTATTTATTTTATTCTATGCGCACGAGCGTTTGGTCTGCATCTAAGTCTATGTAAAACATGCATTGCTGGTTCCTATGGAATCAGAAGCTGGCATCAGATCCTCTGGAACTGGAATCACAGAGAGCTGTGAGAAACCATGAAGGTGCTGGGAGTCAAATCTAGGTCTTCTGCAAGGAGCAACACGTGCTCTTACCACTGAGCCATCTTTCCAGCCTCCCAAACGTTTAAACACTCTATGAGGGATTTTATATATTTTCCTTTCTGCTTCTATAAGGTATCTGTAGTCTGTGTGTGACTCATACTGATAGCACGTCTCAATTGCACCTGCCCACGTGCAGTGCTGTTGACCACAAGCATTCGTGACTTTTGTGGGAGACAGTCAGTTTGGATTCTTTACTAAAAAGACGGTTACTTTATACATTTTTAGTATTTTATTTTATTCATTGTGACAGCCTTATATATCCCAGGTTGATCTCAAGCTAGCTACATAAGCAAAGATGACTGTGGACTTCTGATCCTCTGGCCTTTGCTTCCTAACTACTGGCATTTTAGTACCTTGTCTTAGATAAGCAACATTCATTCATTCAAGCACTATTCAAGGTGTGTTATGCTCTAGAAGCTACAGTGAGGAATAGGAACAACATACAGATGTAAAAGACAAATGATAAGGGGAGGACAGACACAGGGCTTGAAAACAATAAAGACTGGAAGAGCCACAAGTATACTCACGTTATACACAGTTATTTTATACGAGGACTATGGAGCTGAAGTGTGAATGAAGGGAGAGATTAGGTCATATGAACACCTGGGGAAAATTTATTTCAGGTAGCACCCCCCAAATCTCCAAGACAGGAAAGTAAATTCCTATATCCTGTAGGCTGCTAACATGACTTTAATTCCTCTTGTTTGAACTGACCACATTCAGGCTAGAATGACACCAAAAGATTTAAGGTAGCGAGGGTATCTGGGTGTCCTACACAGAAGAACCAGTTCAGGTCATTTATGTGAATTTGTATTTTTATGCCTATGTGGATTCATTTCCTTTTTAATCATATCATCTCCCTAGAAGTAAAACATGAGGCCAAGTGACATTTATGAATCCTCTTCTAAGAATTCTGTGTGAACCAGAAAACTTATGAACAGCTCTGTTTCTTAACTATGGGGAGCTGAATCCCAGACATAAATTGCATCTAGGACTGTCATGGAGCCTATGCAATGAATCTGAATATTTGTGTATTGGGACACCTAGATTATTATGTATAAATGGACTACATTAGATGTCTATCTCTAGTTTAATGGTAAGCATTAGGAAATATTCTTACATATAGACTGAATGTTTAGGGTTCCTGTGTATATGCAATTCTACTGTTCGTCTTTATCCAAGGCCCTGATTAATATCAGTGCCAAGTGTACACAAGATGAAATTGGCCATATTTATTCTCATTCTAACTGTGTCTTGCAAGGCAACAACAAAGAAAACCAAAGATATCCCGACGCTTAAATCTGTGATCGCCATGCACTCTCAGGCAGCCCAGCAGCTAGATATAAGCCATTTCTTATCTCCTATTAGAATCACAAGTTATTCCCGCTCTCTGATTTAAGGTTTCTTTGGAGTGAACAAAGTACATTTACCTTAGAAAGGAAATTCAGCTGAAATTCTGTATGAGTAGATTGGACTCCAAGAACAAATCTCTGTCTCACATCCTTATTTAGTAAAAGACTGTCTAAATTCAGTTAGAAATCCAGGATCAGTGTAAGAGTGGATATTGCTTTTGGAATACCATAGTGAAAATAAACATATCTGAAAAGACATGCTTGCCTCTCTGGTGTTCAAAGCAACCAAAAGGCAGCAAAAGATTCAAGGGTGAATTACCTTATCTTGCTCCTGGAGCATTTCTTAGTGAGGTCAGAAAAACTGGCTAACTTGTGCTTGGTGATAATTTCTCAGTTTCTTCGCAGGGAGAGATGTTCTCATTTTTCTCATTGAGAGAGATATTAAGACAATCCCAAGGAAGCCATGAGAGTAGAAATTTCACCCATTTTTCTGTATTCCATCTTGTGTCCAAGTGTCCTTAGAACACAATGATGCTCTGCGAACAGCAAATAATCAACACTACCCTTCGCTGAAATTGAAATTTGATTTCAATATAAATTGTTTTTTAAAGAAGCCTTCATAAGTATACCTGATTACCCACTTAGCCCCCATAGCAAACTTGCACCAGCTCTTTAATACACAGTGAACTTATATAATTTGGTTCTGAAGTAATGGTCATTCTGTGGTATTTAACTCTAACGGTTGTTTGGCAATTAAAATATTATTTATTTGCAAACTAACAATAAATAAAATGTGCCTAAGATTGATGATAGCGAAAGACAGACAGACAAGCAGAACAATAAATATTCAAACTTCTGGACCTTTGCATATGACTTTTAACTCAAATTGGGCGGATTTTTCCTTATGCAACAATTCAAACTTTCAAAAGTATTGTTATAACTATTCAGAAGTATTTCTATAGCACTGAGTCAAGTAAAATATAATTTTTATAAGTAGATTGTGTGTGTGTATGTGTTAGAGTGTCCTGATAGGTTTTTTTCTATAGGATTATCTTCTACTGGGTTAAAGTTATATTTCATATGAAAGGAATCAAAACAAATGGAGGATATCAATTCAAATCACTTCCCTCCATCTATCTGGCAGCCAGGGAATTCTGTGCCAGTGGAGCTGAACACTTTTTTTTTTTAAAGTTAGTTTTTTGATATAGCCATCAGGTAACTTTATGCCTGATGGAGATCCCCATCATGGAGAAGGAAGAAGCTGAGCCATTGTTGAAGGAGGGCTGCTAGTTAGTTCCTGGCCACTTAGCCCAAAATAATCACACAAAACTGTATTAATTAAATCACTGCTTGGACCATTAGCTCTAGCTTTTTATTGGCTAACTCTTACATATTAATTTAACCAATTTTTATTAAAATCTCTATCACCATGTGGCTGTGGCTTTCTGGCTAAAATTCTGTCCTGTGTCTGTCTCTGGCTGGGACTACATGGCTTCTCTTCGACTCTGCCTTCCTTTCCCCAGCATTCAGTTTAGTTTCCCCTTCCTATCTAGGTTCTGCCCTATCAACAGGCCAGGTAGTTTCTTTAATCACCAGTGGTGTTCACAGCATACAGAAGGGCATCCCACATAAAGCCATTGCTGCAAAGACTCTCTTATGGAACAAGCAACAAGGTGAGTTAAGCTCAGGATGGCTTGGGGGTTTTCTGTTTAAAGATTTTTTTTTTTTACCTCCCTACACAAAAGCTAAAAGAAGCCACACATGCCACATCAGGAAATCCTTCACAGACTAACAAATAATCAGGTTCATGTGTGTTTGTGAGTTGATTTCTTAGAAAATCGACTTAGACATAAGTTTGTTGTTTTTAAGCAGGAAGAGGATATTTGGCTCCAATTCTTCTGGCCACTGTTCTAAATCACTTCTGAATTTTTAGATGCTATACAGAATGGGGGTATGACGCGTCTCCCCTAGTGAACAAGTGGCATCTGAAACAGCCGTGTTCAACCACTTGCGATTCGCCTGATGTTGAGCAGGAATCCGCGCTCCAGTTCCCACCTGCTGCCCGGAGCCAGCAGCGTCACTGTGCTGCAGGTGAACCCGGCGCTGAACCACTTTCACAGTCCAGAAAGCATGACATTCCTTGTTACCAGTGGGAGGAAAGGCTAATTGAGAAGTGTGTATAAAGGCTGTAATGAGTAGCATTTACATGTATTGATTAGAAGTAGGGCCACCGTTTCTCATTTATCACCACCAGCAGCTGTGAAAATTTCCCCACGTCGATTGGCACGGCTCCTACTCCCGCTCCTCCAGCCCTTTATTGCCTTTCTCCCCCTTCCCCTCCTGAACCGGAGCGCTGATCCACCAGCTGGAATGGCCTGGTAATTACTCCAGCTCCTCCACCAGCTGCCACAATTGCCAAACCGCTGGAGTGAAAAATTCCATCCTGCATTTCCGATTTTTTTACATTACCATTGCATAATCATATTTGACGAATAATTAACCTGGGTTAATACTTCAGGGAGCCATTTGCAAGTAAATTGATAAGCTGAGTGCTGTAAGGGCTCACGGAGGCTGAGGACTTTGGGAGTGGATGGCTGCTACCAAGGCTGGCTCTGGGCTGTACTCTTTCTGACCACCGCACTGACCACGGCTGCCACTCTTAAGAAGAGCTGCTCAGTTGGGAAAGAGGCTCAAAGACCCTAAACCTAAGATCACACTGAGTGACTGGTAACTCTTTCTTAAAGGGCTACCTTACTTGTTGGAATGGGCATTTAAATGCCCTAAGTCCGTTTTCGGAGATGTGTTAATTCAGAAGGATATACACTGGTATTCAGCAAAATACAAAGACTATTTTGTCGTTGTCTTTGAACTGTCATACTGAGCAGCGGAAAGCAATGTTCTTCCTGCCCACAGCAGCCATTTTAGAAGCAGAGGAAAAAGAAGGGTGGGAATAAGGTCCTTAAACTTCCCAAACAAAAAAGATTTGAACTAGCCAGGCTGTAGACCCGAAGAAGCAAGGAACAATCACATCTAACGATCTAAATTCAAATTCGTTGGCATAGTTGGTAACTGTAACTTTTTTGTGTGACCAGCTGGTCTAAGGAGTATTTTTTTTTCTCACTTTCAGTTTCTTAATTTGAATACTTCCTGATTTCTAGTCTTCTCACTTTTAATTTAGGGCTGTATTCTTTTCCAAAAAGAATGACAGGGGTAGATGACAAGCCTGTGACTTTAGACATGTTTGGGTCATTCACTGGACTTTGGAATATGAGCTCAGCATCCTTATAATAGCTCAGCAGAAGTCAGCTCTGGGCACCATCGCTACACAGGGCCACAAGAAAAGTTGGTGCCTATCAGATTCAACTGGACCACTAAGTGAAATCAACGGACCCAAACCACCTAACACAATTGGTCACCAACCGATGGAATTAAATGTCGTTGTTAATGTGACTTGTCATTGATCTGACCAGAAACAGTTCAGGGTAAAAGTAGCCCAAAGTTCCGAAATTCTGTGTTCTGTGGGATGAGAATCAGGAAGGAGAAAGGAAATAAAATCATTTTATTTGGAACATAGTTTCAGGACTTGACCTTTTTCTTTTAGAGTTTTGATACGATGCTACGTTGACATCCTCCTACACTAGGAACATCATCCCTGTTCAGTGGTGTGTGAGGTTATCTCCTTGACATGAGTGTTATGAATTCCTGGGGACAGTGAAATAAACCAATTCAGCTCATGAAGTATCATGTTCTGTTTTATTCTTAGCTACTGACAAGCAGGAACCTGATGCTTGTCAAATATACACCGTGAACCTGTCTTATACCGTTTGCAGGCAGTCACATGGTATTGCAAGCTACTGAGGCCAGGAGAGCCTGGCCGTATCATCCCTCACGATGCCTTTAAGCAAGGTAGTCACAGTTGCTCAAGCCCACATATGACTAAGAGGAGAGGGTCCTCATCAGAGCAAGGCAGCTGCTGTGCGTAGCCTGTGAGCTGTGGTTTGAGTCAGGAGCACCCACATGAAGGGTTTTGCTATCTTAAGCGAGTGTTGAGTAAGGAACAGCAGGGTAGGTATCCCAGTGTCTTATGTCTGCAATGGTAAGTTGAGAGACCAGAGACTGTCTCTCCGTACTTATTGGGTTTCAAAATGTTCATGGGTACTGCGGTGAATGTACTTATGGGATTTGAATAGAAAATATTTTCTCTATATTGCAACCTTTCTTCAAAGTAGTTTCTTCAAAGTACTCTGATTTTGACTTGCATATGTCACTGTTGGCCAGTTTAATGAATTCCCCCTAAATAGAATGAATATTTCATGATTACTTTAAAATTATCTGTTGCTTTTCTTGTATCAACCACAAATATGGTGTAGTAGATATTGTACAGGACAAGTATAAGGGGTCATAGTCACAGAGTACACAGTGTGAAACCCATGTTAGCTGTACCTGCAGGTCCAGGGGCTAGAGCATAGAAAAGGGGCTAGATGCTCCAGAGATGATTTTGAAAGGAATGTGTTTTTCTTATGTGACCATGGACAGAAATAGCACTCATTGTATTACTGAAGAAAATCATAAAACAATTGTTCTCTAGTCTAGATTTTAAAACAAATTGTTGAACCTACATCCAGAGACTCCTATTCAATATGATTGTTTAAGACCCAATAATTTTCATTTCAATCAATTATCAGACATTATCACTTCTACTTCAAGAACCATTGTGAGTCTTAGGAGCTGCTTTCTCGATGGTAAAGTGCTTGCTGCACAAGGATGAAGCCTGGGTTTGTATCTGCAGCACCCATAAGAAGTTGACACAGTGGCATGTGTCTGTAACCACAATACTGTACAGCCAGGAGGATCCCAGGGATTTGTGGTCCAGGGATCTAGCCAAAGTGCTGAACTATAGGTTCTGGGAGAAACTTTCCTAATCAAGGTAGAGACTAAAGTAAGGAATGAGTCCAGTGTCAATCTTTAACTTTTAAACACTCACCTATGCTTGAGATCCCCCCTCAAAACCATTGCTAACAGAATCCACAGGTCGTAATGTTAGATACAGAAAGGAAAATTAAGTTCAATACACAAATTGTGAAGAAATAATCAGACATATCCTATGGAAGAGAGAGAATATGAAATTGGGTGGGTGGAGATGGGCTGGGAGGTGTTGGGGAAGAATAAAAACATGATCAAAATATATTATACAAAAATTTTTAAATAGAAAGGAAATGAAAAAGATATCCTGTGACAAGTATATGAGACGCAAGACAAGAAATTTGACTACATTTATAAGGAAAATGTTATACTCATTGATGGAAACTTTGAAAATGCTGAATATATTCTTTTACTCACCAATTCAAGTGTTCACTGTATATCAAGTGCCATCCTAGTTCAGGGTCTAGCAGTAAGCAATGTGTCAAAATTTACAGTACTTTTAAGTTTATTTGCTGCAAATGCGAATATCAAAATGATATCCCACGTGAAGGTGACAATAAGCTAAATCAATAAAAATAGAATCAATAAACCAACAAAAATAAAAAAATTAAGTACAGACTATGAGCCTATATTTAAGACCACATCACAAGAACTACTCAACTATACTAATTACAAGATAATTATTAATATTAGTAACTTCATTAATATAATGTGTTAAATCAATAAGTCTATTACTTTTAAGAATACTGCTCTTGGTATAAAAGACATTATTTGATGAAGAAGGAAAATGCCATGAAATACTAAGAAAGACAGATTGTATACTTAATCTGATGAAATTGTTGTGAAAGAAGAAGCGAACAAAATACTTCACTGTGACTCATGGGAGGCAATTCCTCTAAACCAGAAACAGGTGAATTCTTCCCATTGCCAGTGTTCTCTAGCATTGTTTGAAAGTTCACGTAAATACAATGAACAATAAAAGTAAGACCAGTGAGAGAGGAGAAAAAATTATGTTTCTGTGATGACAGTATGATTAGACGCACCTTGGAGATCCAAAGGAACAACTAAATAATGTTTTGAAGTAATAAGCAAGTTCACCACAAGCAGATGGCTTCAGGATAAATTCACAGGGAGCAGTTGTATCCCACAGATAAGATAATAGAAGGTACAAAGCCATGAATTATCCACATGTAACATCTTCACAAAGAAAATCATGAGGTTTTATTGAGAACCATAAAGGAGTACTTGAATAATTGGGTTGTTTATTTTCTTGACTCTGCCTTTTCCTTAGTTCTTTGTGTATTCTGGATATTAATCCTCTGCCAGCTCCACAGCTAGGAAATAGTCTCTCCCACTCTGTGGCTTTCTCTTCACTTGATTGATTACGTCCTTAGCTGTACAGAAGCTTCTTAGTTTTATGAGGTTCTACTTGTCAAGTGCTGGCCTTTATTTTGGGCAAATGGGTTTCTATTATGAAAGTCCTTTCCTACACTTATGTCTCAAAGGACACTGCTGTGGTTTCTTCTTGTAGTTTTAGCATTTCAGGTTTAACATGGAAGAATTTGGTCCATATGGAGTTAGTTTCTACAGGGAACTGACACAGGACTAATATCATTCTTCTGAATGTGAGCATCCAACTCCCATAGAACCATTTGGAAATAGGACAATTATACAACAAAGTGATGCTCCATTTACCCAAACTAAGTTTTCATATAATTTCAATCAAAATCCATATTGGATTACTTGGGTAGAGTCAGAAAACCCAAGTCTGAATAAGAAAAACATTAAACAAGTGTGAAAAGTTTGAGAAGTTAGTTGGAAGGCATGGGCCCAGAATAGACTTCTCGACTATGTATAAAAATTTGTTATAATGGTATAAACACCAGATGTCACCAAATGTATTATAAGGAGTTGATGCTCCTTATGATAATATGATGCTGTTAGCATAGATGATTCTACTTTTCTGCGTGCTTATAAACTGTAGAGGAACTACACAATATTGACTTTAGGAAGAAACAATACAATATTGTTTGTATTGTAATACAAGATGTCTAAACATTAGACCATGTTTACACTCTGAGAATTAAATGAGACAATTAAAGTTTACAGGCAAAATGGACCTATAGTATTGTCTCAGGAGAGTTTTATTACTTACTATAGTCTGACTGGAACACCCCATCTTTACTTTCCCATCAATGGGCCTATAGTCCAAGTGTTCTCCCTCCCTATTCAGAGAGGGAAGCAGTCACTAGAGGGTCAGCTTCATGAGCATAAGACCTGGGCAGTCACATAGACCTATGCACAGAAGGACCTGGTGTGTGTTTTAATACTCTGTCACTCACCATCTGGAGCCTTTAACAGTGTTTGAGCAAGGGCCATGTGCTATCATTTTGCGCTGGCACTGGAGATACATTGTCAGCTCTGTAGATGGCAACCTGTCTTTCCAAATTTATGGTCATTCCACTGTTACATAGGGCTTCACTATTACTAAGGTATTAAGAGCTTGCATTGTGAAGATTTGCTCCTGCAGGAGAAGCTGCCTTTGCCCGAAGAGTATAACATCTTAGCAAGCAGATCATTCCAGCACCTACATGTCGGCACTGCGTAGCTCTGATGAGACCTGGCCTAGATCTCCTCTGCTTCCTTTGTGTAATCTACTAGCTAAAGTGTTTGTAGGAATCAACCATCAACCTCAATCTTCGACATAAACATCTTGTGCTTTATCTTTGGGTTTCTTCATCACTCTATTATTTTCTGTTTTTCTTTTGTTGAAAATAAATGTTTTTCATGCACTGTATTAGGATTACAGTTTTCCCTCCAGAAACTTTAAAGTTTGCTGTGAAGCGTGCCTATAAAATTTTATATTTGGAGATTAGTTCCTCAAATCATGATGTGTTTTGTTTTGAATGAAAAGTGACCCACTCCTCAGGGCTTGCATATTTGAATGCTTTGTCCTACGCAGTGGCACTGTTAGGAGAGATCAGACAACCTTTGGGAAGTACAAAGGTTGGAAGTATGTTATTAGGGCTTAGCTTTGAGGGTTCATAGCCTTCCCCCAGTTCTTCCTGTTCTCTCTCTCTCTCTCTCTCTCTCTCTCTCTCTCTCTCTCTCTCTCTCTCTCCCTCTCTCCCTCTTCCTTTACTTCCTGTGTGTGTTTGAGTTGTCCTTTCTCAACTTTCTTCTCCTGATGTTGCAATGCTCTTCTGCACGCTCTCTGTCGGGAACCATAATCCAAAGCAAAGCCCTTCTTTTATAAGTTGCTTTCGATCATGGTGTTTTTTCACAGCAACAAAAAGTCACTAATGCAGAGGGAATTACAGTCATAAAGGTGAGTCCCTCATGATGCAATTAGTGGTCTTATAAAGAAAGGAGGAAACCTAAGAGCAGGCAGCATGCTCTTTTTACCATGTGCTGTTCATGACTTGCCATGACCCAGCATGATGGTCCTCCTCAGAAAACAAGCAGATGCCATGTCGTGATCTTGGATTTTCAGAACCATGAGCTAAACAAACCTCTTAAGTTTATAAGTTCTCTGGTTTGTGGCATTTGATTATAGCAATAGGAAATGGACTAACAGAGGGCATTGCCCTCTAACTCCCACATTACCAGAGTAGGCAAAGGGTTCGTGTTGATTTCTATTTTTACCCAGGTGTCGCTGTTTTTCAATATCAGGTCAACAGGACTCTCTTAGCCAGAAGAAATACTATATGCTAAGGGGTAGTAGCTGAGTGGTTCCATTTGTTTGAGTGACTAACTACAAATACTTCCAGAATGGCTGAGGTGTAGACAATAAAAAGGTACTGTATTAGTTTCTTCGAAGATACTGTCATAAACTGTGTAGCTGATGATATAAATGTACTTATCCCTGGTTTAGAAACCAAAGTCTGAAATAAAGGTGTTACGTGCCTTCTGAAGGCCAAGGTGTGAGTTTGTTTGCATTGGCTTCAGCTTCTACTGGGCTGTGACTCTGTTCTTCTACTCTGTTCTCTGTGACCTGATTCCCCCTCCTCTGTGTGTAGTAAAGTCCAGCTGAGGCTCCTTGTTTATACAACCCATAGAGACAACAAAAGATGATTTATCCTTTCTCAAGACCTTTAACTTTATGACGTCTTTGAGGACCTTTGCCCCCACAGCATCTACTGGCTTCACAATTTTGAAAGTACACAATTTTGGAAGGGACTATTATCCTGCCTTTCCCAGAGAGGAAGTTGCAATGGTCTTGGAAGATTGCTTAGGGCAGTAGGGAGTTCTTAGGGTCTCCTAAGAGTCTGTGTTGATTGACTTTCAGTCAGGAGCAGGGACAGAGAGCTGGATACACCACGGCAGGCCAGGGCACTTGACTGAGATTGGAGGCAACACCTTCCTCCTTGTTGGACAGTGGGGTCTATGGGTTATGGATAACCAGAAAGTCAGAAGTCTTTATGAGGGCTCCTGACCTGCTGGGCTCTCATCCGAGATTTTGAGCCCCAGTGTCTGTTCCTCTGTGTCCTTCCATTCACAGCAAAAGGCCTGAAGGGCACAGATGCAATAGCTCACCAAGGTCGTGAATAGTTCATCTAATCAGCAACATGATCTCAGTAAAGCAACTTATTTGGAAACCTGGATTTTAGGGGGCAATCAGTGGAACTCTGGAGGAATTTTCCCTCCCATTATGGAGAACCCAAGTCCTTAGTCTTTTCAAATTCAGTTTACATGCAGACATCTGAATCTCTTCCAGGTCTAGTATGCCAGATTAGAATTGACAGAGAAGATGAAACAGAAGCTTGGTAATTTGTATGTTCTTCCAGATCCCAGTAGCCTCTTTTCACTGAGTTCTTATATTTCTTTATATCTGGAACACAATGGTAGAGATTTTTTCTGTGTTTTTTAAACTTAAATATTTGAGTCATTTGACACAGTTGATATATGTATTATGAATATGGACATATATATGAATGAGTAGATATATTACTTCAAGTAATATGAATACTTTGACTTAAATTTCCTATCTCGGTCCCACAATAAATTATTGATCATCATAATAAATATTTGTTTTTAAAAAGTCTATGTGGTACCTTAGGAATATCATTGAAGAAGACTAAGCAACATGTCACAACCCTTCACATCAAGCCAAGTAAAACTCTGTGTCTCCACCCATCAGAGCATCTCCGATGGTATGGAGTGGCCCATGGCCCTTCCATATAAAGTGGACATTGTGTGCTGAAGCGTCTGGCTCTGGCTTTTGTCTGGCAGCGTGGGCTTGCCTTTGCAGAGAGCTTTGTGTCTGCTTGTTGCTTCCAGAACATTTTCGGATGGGCAGCAGGGAGGACTGCTTGGGTGCTCTCTTGTATTAATATCTCCTGTAGGGCAGGAGGAAGGCTGCGTGCACGCTGGTTGTATTCGCTTAAGCTTGTTGGTATCCTCCTTGTGCATTTAGCTGCACATCTATTTTAGAAGAAGAGAATGAATTTACTCTGCCGAGAAGAAAGATAACTACTTTTAAAAACAAACAAAAATATTACTTAATAAAGTTCAGCACACAATGGAATTAGGCTACCCATGAAACCTCATGCACCCCTGATTTGGTTTCCGTATTGATGTTTTTGAACTATAAAACTCGGCTATAAGAAATACAATAAGCCAACTTCTCATGAGCCTAGAAAGCCTTTGCATGTCTAGTTACAGTCTTCTTTATTTGATCAGTGTTTCCTCACACGAAGTAAAAAAATTGTAGCCATGTGCCTCTTGCCCGCTGATCCTCCCACTCAGCTAAGAGATGTGAACAGTTTGAAACAGTGCCCCACATATTATATTTTGGTAAATATTAAAGCATGCCTATGTGTTTACTCTCTCATACACAATACACACTTAACTTATAAACACGCACACACCGTAACTTATAAGAACATAAAAGCATTTAATTGAAAGTAATCATTTTTCAATCAAACAAGTTTATCAGAATATAATTGTCTGGATGCTGAGAACAGAACAAACGTAAACTGCACCTCTCCCACACCAAGGGGTATTTTTAAATGAAAGTCTCAAGATGGGAAATAACTTTGGTTTGGCAAATATATGAGAAGAAAATGTTCCACACAGAAAGCACTTGAAGAAGCCCCTGACTGCAGTGGTCTCCAGGTGGATCCTCAAGATGACAAAGGCGAGAATCTGAAAAAGTTGCACAGGACACAAGGCAGACTAAGAATGACATGAATACCTCTACATGTTCATCCCAATTACCTCGTTCATAAACCAGGTATGGTCCAAAGGGAGAGGTGACTGGTGCTATGATTCAGATGCAGTCTCTCTTCCCGGACTCAAGTGGGAGCATTGGTCTCCAGAGGGGCAGTGTGAAGCAGCGGGATCTTTAAGAAGTGGGAAGGATCTTCAGGTCAGTTAGGGATGTGTCTAGAATCTGTGTCTTCTTGTCAGATATGATCTGGCATATCCTTTAGCCACAGTGATATCATCTGCCATTAGGGCTCTACCAGAGCTGTCCAAGCCCTCGCAACATGGCCTTGAAGATTCAGAACTAAACAAATAAACTTCTTTAAGACGTAGATGTGGCCTGCAGCAGTTAGTTTGCTATAGGAACAAAAGGCTAACCAATACAAAATGCGGACGTTGAACTTCCTGAGCATTGCTGAAGAAGTGGTGGACTTCAGGACTGGCTGAAGTCAGGTTTGGTTCATAAATGGTGCTTATGGAAAATTGCGTGTGGATTATAGACTTGAAGAAGAGGGCATTTTTTAAATAATAAAAAGTATTCTATGAAAAGAAGACCAGCGTTTCTCTGAACTGTATTTGCTTTCTAAGAAAGATGTCTTGGCAGACTCAAAGTGGACATTTGTGGAATAAAAAGCCACATGGACCATAGGGGCAGCAAATTGTATCAACTGGCCTTTCAATCCCAAGGCTTGAGCTGAGCAGATGTGGGCACCATATGGGTACTGAACGACTGCTAAAATAAAGAGACGAGCTAAATGTGGGGATCAAAAGGAATTTTACCAGGGGTCTGGACTGCAAGATAGAAGAATCTGAACTTCCTGGTGCAAACTGTTGCACTCTTTGTGGACAGATTATCAAACAGTTTCGCTAAGGTTTCCTGGCAGGTGGATAGTGAGTGGGTTCCTGGGAAATCTGAAATTCAAAGGTTGAATTGGACGCTGTGGGCAAACAAGCAGAAGACACTCTTTGGAGGGCTGATGCCAAAGTCAGCAGTAGAAGTCAAACAGTGCACAGCGACAACAGAGTCCTTGCTTCTGATTCACACGCCTTCCTCTTCTCTGCCATTCCTTCTTCAAGTATTGACCCAGTCCTTCCCAGCAGACACCAGGAGCCCAAATGAACATAAGCTGGATTGTGTCTTAAAAGGAGCCTTGTTAGGAACTCAGGACCACGAGGGGTGCACCCACACACTGAGTCAATGGGGATGTTCTATTGGGAACTCACCAAGGCCAGCTGGCCTGGGTCTGGAAAAGCCTGGGATAAAACTGGACTCTCTGAACATAGCGGACAATGAGGACTACTGAGAACTCAAGAACAATGGCAATGGGTTTTTGATCCTCCTGCACGTACTGGCTTTGTGGGAGCCTAGGCAGTTTGGATGCTCAACTTGCTAGACCTGGATGAAGGTGGGGACTTCCAACAAGACAGGGAATCCTGATTGCTTTTCGGGCGGGCTGGGGGGGGGACTTAATTGGGGGAGGGGGAGGGAAATGGGAGGCGGTGGCAGGGAAGAGACAGAAATCTTTAATAAATATATAAATTTAAAAAAAGAAAAAAAAGGAGCCTTATTAAAACAACATCACTATTTCTCTTAACTTTTGAGTCAAGTTATATGAAAAGTATATGGAAAGGCTCATCCTTTATCTACATCTTACTATCAAAGAGTTAGAAACAAAATTGTGCTGCATGTGCCGTATTATATGAGTCTGCTCTATTAAAACATTTCTCATATTTATCCTGATTCTCATGAAAACTGACTCATGGCATGATTCATCCTGAAAACTGGGTGTGTCTGATTCCGAAAAAAATGTGTTTCCTTTGCCTGTCACTGTGTGAATTCATCAGAGTTCTCTTTAATTTCCGTGCTTTTGTACCAGCCCTGACAGTTCTATTTCTCTTAAGTTTATTATATTACAATTTTGTATGCTCTGTCAATCCCATGTAAGCAAAAACATGAAGTCTTTGAGCATTACTATTCAAAGAAACAGCTCTCTCTCTCTCTCCCTCCCTCCTTCCTTCCTTCCTTCCTTCCCTCTCTCTCTCTCTCTCTCTCTCTCTCTCTCTCTCTA